>NC_136072.1:1091990962-1092185580 GCF_964261635.1 Lissotriton helveticus
GGTCCCAAAACGCGTTTTTCCCATTCATTTTTCCATAGGGCGGTTGGCCTCACTTTTAGCCCGAACGGCTGAATGGATTTGCACGAAACTTGGCAAAATTGTAGGGACTGTTAGCCCGATGTGCCTTTGCTAGGTCTCAATATATGTGCTCCAGTGGATTTTGATAAATTAACGTTCAAAAAAATATATATATCTGTAACAGCGCTCCGGGTAGCGCTCCGGTTCGCGTACTTGACGCGTAACGGAACTTCGCGAAGCGAAGCTGATTGGCTCTCCGGTGTCTGTCAACATTCTAAACAGTCCGGAGCGGCCGCCATCTTGTCTCTCGGTAGGATCGAGAGACAAGAGGAGGCCAAAACAAAGGGGGAAATGACCATAAGGGGGCATAGTAGATCCTCCCTGACCCCCTAGGTTTGATGTGGAGGCTTTAAAAGGGCCCCGCGGGGCAAAAAAAAAAAAAAAAATCGTTTTTTTTGCGTGGGGAACGCCCGGTACGCTTTTGTGCAATGGGCGGTGGTAATCTAAATGATGAGGGGGGGGGGGCAGCGTTCAAAGCACATCAGCGTGCATAAACACGAAAATGTTTTTATCTACCACGTACTTGACTTATCTCTCTGAGATGCATTCCCTTGTGTTTTGGCAATGGTAGTCTGTTCATTACATAGATCGCCCGAGTATAGACCGCGCGTAGGAAAGGGTCAAAAGCCAGGGGTATAGGAGTATGTAACAAGCGAGCCATTTAATTGAAAAAACTAAACGTGACAAACGGTTGCAGGATCAGTGAAGGTTGATTTTATAATTGAAAGTATAACAGGATCAGTTACAATAAAATCATCCATACGCACACCATGGGCGAGTATCATGGGTAACATTACTTCAAAGCTTTATTAATACAATAATCAATAATGAAAAATCGACATCAATAGGGTTGTCCGTATTCCCAGTCAGTACCCTTCCCCGCCCGCCATGTGCACAAAGACCGCATACATCCCCCATAACGTCAAGGCTAAGTAACTAGAACGTCATAAGGAGTTGCAAGTCGCTCCCATACTGGCGCCATACACGCACTCTCCGTCGTTGCCTCTGGCTTAAACTAAGCCAGAGGCAACGACGGAGAGCGTGGCCTCCTTTAGCCTGAGCTGTCGCCAGGTGAGGTGAGGCTCCTGATCCCACAAAGTTGGGAGGGGATACACCACCCATGAAAAGATTATTCTTTCTTTTTTCACACGTTATAAAGTAAGTGTTGCAGTAGTGATACGTAGGTCCTGACGAAAGCCTTTACAGGCTGAAACATGTTGACCAGATAACATCTCGGGTAAATAGCTAATCATCTTTCTTGCTATTGTCACTCTGTTTTTAACCATACCATCTTGACGGGCACACCCAATAAAGTTTTCTTGTTGACGTCAAGTTAGGCATTTTTACAATCACTTGGATTATCTTCCTTTCTTCACATCTTTGAGCACTGCAACTAAGCCCTTTTCAGCCACCTGTGCTGTCATTTGTTCAGGTTGAAGGTTCAACCTTTGGGTCCTATGCTAGCCTCAGTATTCACTGAAGGCAGTGCTGGTTGGACACCAACTCTCTACATTTGAAAATCCCAAATGACGAGCCTCCACTATTGAGTGGGCTGATGGGTACTTTTCATATCTTTTGTATCCCTCTATCTATCCTGTTACTCCAGCCTTGGGTGTTGAATACCTTTGAGATTCCCCTAGTGTGTCTGGACTGCATTAAAGACCTATAGCACCTTCCGTGTATTGAATATGTATAGTTGGGGGACAAGGTGCAGGTAGGTCTATAACAATAATTCCCCTTGGGCCCTACTCTACTCTGTAGTTTTGTGTATAGTTCAATGTCTCCAATAAGTAGCGGCAGGACCAGAATCCCTTTCGGCAGTTCTGGCTTCGTCATTACGAGCACTAGAAAACAAGACATTCTGGGCAATACCACCCTTGACGCAGCCCTTTATGCTACAAGATGGTGTCTTCCATTCAGAAAATATTGTTGGCAGCATTTTGAAAGGAAAGATAAACGGCCGTTCTCCTAGTGAGTCTCACATTGTTACATTTATGAAGAATGTTGAAGAGTAGTATGTTGAAAATCTGAAGCCATCGTTCTACAAACTCTCAACCAGCCTTGGATGGAAAAATCCTGAAGAATGTACAAACTGAAAACCAGTTTTTGTCTGCATAGCATCAGCAGCAACACTTGAGTCAGCTTTGTGTGAAGCCGCCATCTTGATCCAATCAATACCGTCCCCCCGCACACATTCAGGGACCAGGCCGCATTGCGAGGGCACCGCAGGACGGGTCTTCAGGTCAAACGGATTGTGGGACAAGGTCCAGAATGGAAGAGTCACCAAAAGGCAAAAAGTTCCGCCGGACCCCGGGAGCCGGCCGCCTATGTCGGGGGCGATCTCAGGCCACACCAGGGCAACAAGACTTGGGGAGGGGGCAGGAGCCAAGCGTCCCCTCCGAGTCCACGCCACCACACCGCCCCTCGGGGGCCTCCGTCAAGCGGCTCAGGGAGACACCGCAGGCAGCGGTTCCTCAGATCAGTGGCTCTCACCGGCAAGGCTCCCCTCCGTCAGCAGCGATCGTTGGCGCTGTGGTTGCGGCCGGAGGCCCCGCCTAGTCAACGCCCCGGCCTCTCCATCTCGTAGGCCGCAGAGTAGTCGGGGAGAAATCCCGGGAACGGCGGCATGCATTTGGATCGATGTTGCAGCAGGCTGCCATGTAAATAGTTATTTAATAAAACGTTTTACCCTGTTACTTTGCTGGTGTGTTGTATATATTTGTAATATTTGCATAGGGTTTGTCGTTATTTTGGGCGGGGTGGGCGGCGGAGCCGAGCTGTCTTGCAGCCATCATGGCGTCGAGCTTGGTTCCTCTCACTAGTTTCATATTTCTCATGAGGGGTTGTTCCTAATGTTTCTATTTTAGCGAGGTCAAAAAGAGATCCCATTAGTGGCCTACTGATTTTGCTTGATTCCTTTTGTTTTTTCTGACGATTTTTCACTATCTGCAAAGACTAAACAGAGTATTGCGACTCTGTGCTTGTTTGTAAATAGAGAATGAACCAAAGAGAACCAATTCCAAAACAGTAAATGCTTGGATAACAATCAATCAAATGGAGAGGGAAGCAGGCACGACGGATTACAACGGGGGCAAAGGCCTGCGTTACCTACCCTTCACTATCTGCAAAGAGAGAATACTCCTAAAAGAAAAGAGGGGGGGGGGCAGCGTTCAAAGCACATCAGCGTGCATAAACACGAAAATGTTTTTACCTACCACGTACTTGACATTTTAAAGCTTTTGATATTTGCTATTAAAAAACCATTGAAATTCACTGAAAAAACCATAGGTTATAGACCATATATAGTTAGGAATTAGCATTTACAAAACCTTGAAAATTCACTGAAAAAAACCATGGGTTATAGACCATATATAGTTAGGAATTAGCATTTAAAAAACCTTATTTTACTCACACAAAACCATTGAAATTCCATATATAGTTAGTTGCACTAACTATATATCGCGCACCCGCAATCCACTGCTGATGATGTCACATATTACATCATTCATGACATGGTCAGTGACATCACTGATGACATCACTGATGACATCTCAAATGACATCACTGATGACATCACTGATGACATCTCAAATGACATCACTGATAACATCTCAAATGACATCACTGATGACATCACTGATGACATCACTGATGACATCACTGATGACATCTCAAATGATATCACTGATGACATCACTGATGACATCTCATTTGACATCAATGGTCACATCACTGATGATATCATTCATGTGACAATACAATGCATCTCCTCACACTTTAATATAACCTCTGTTACACCCAGTGTTAAATACAGAATATAATTTTTTAAACCATTGACACACCAATACTAGTTACTACATACGCACTCACTGATTCCTATGTCTACACACACATTCACTCATTCACCCATACAATCATTCATACATACAATCACTCATCTTTACAACACTATCATATGCACTCATACACCTATACAGACACTCACACTCTGCCACTCATCCATGGAGTTACTCACACACCTAGTCAGTCCTGTAAAGAATCAATCACACTTCCATTTTCTAATCTATACAGTTAAACATAGAGTACCTTACATTTTCAAACACATATTAAAACATACTTACTCTCTTATACAATCATTGATACAAGAACACATTGATCGGCACAGAGTCACACATCTCCCAGCCAGCCACACACACACTCAGTCTCCCATACAAATACTTGGACAATCAATCAATAACCCATATAGTTACTCACATAGCTACTGATCAACACATGCAGCAGTTTACAGAACAACAGACATAATGATGCACAAATTAAGACAGTTTAGTCACTAACCCATGCATTCAGTGAGACACATTTAATCACTCACTCATACAGTCAGTCACGCACCTACTAAATCCTTCATCCAGACACTTTTACATCTACTCATTCTTCAATATGTAAAACATATTTAAACTTTACAGAAACACACAGTCACTGGATGATGTCATCAGTGATGTCATTTGAGATGTCATCAGTGATGTCATCAGTGATGTCACTGACCATGTCATGAATGATGTAATATGTGACATCATCAGCAGTGGATTGCGGGTGCGCGATATATAGTTAGTGCAACTAACTATATATGGAATTTCAATGGTTTTGTGTGAGTAAAATAAGGTTTTTTAAATGCTAATTCCTAACTATATATGGTCTATAACCCATGGTTTTTTCAGTGAATTTTCAAGGTTTTGTAAATGCTAATTCATAACTATATATGGTCTATAACCTATGGTTTTTTCAGTGAATATATATATATATATGTATATATATATATATGTCTATTCTTACTATGTGAGCTTATATTTGCAATCTCTGGGATTGGCCTAAGTCCTTCTACCTGATATATGCAGTTAGGGGGTCTACATCAAGAGTGTAAATGTAGTTTATGCAGGGCTGCATGTCGGGAACTGCTGTCGTTTCATAACAGTCGACTCTCTCTGGCCCCCAACTTGTCCAAACCGAGTTTGTGATAAAACTATTATGCAAGAAATGCAGCTGTGCAACCGTGTTGTGTCTAAAGGTTAGGAACTGTTCCTGAACGAGCACAGAAAACAGAACACTATGTTGTAATGTATTCCTAGCAATCTTGTACAAAAATGTGTAGACAAAATCCTAAGAAGAGTCACTGAATAACAAACAACAAGTAGAGCGTACTCTCAAAATATTGTTGCCAAAACAAATGTGTTGTATGTGGCTATGCTGGGCAATCCGAGGCAGCTTAAAACGTGTAAAACGCAAAACTAAGGGAGAACCAAAGTGGGCCCAGAAGGGAAGTCCCTACAAGCATAGAGCGAAAGTGGGAAACATCCTTTACAATGAAACTTTTTCCACGCAGTACCTTTACAACGCAAGTATTACAACGCAAGTCGTTACAACGACTTGCGCTGGAGGGCGCTGTAGGATAGGGAATAGTTTAATTTACTATCCAAAACCTTTCCTACTATCCACAGGGACTGGAGTTGGAATAGTAAATTAAATTATTCCACTATCCAGCGCCCCCCAACGCAAGTCGTTGTAACGACTTGCGTTGTAAAACCCGCGTTGTAAAGGCATGCGTGGAAAAAGCATGCGTTGTAACGACATACATCCAGCGAAAGTTATGGAAAGAAAGCCCTGCTGAAAAGCCATGAAGCTCCTCAAACCCTGCATTTTCCGAAGGTAAAGACACGTTAACAGACAAAGCAGATCTTCAATGACAACAAATCGCTTTGCCGTACTACCAACCCCTTGTCATTCCCTAAAATCTCAACAGACCATCTGGAGAAGAACATGGACCAAGATTGGCAAAAACACAACAAGCTGATTCATACTCTGGACTTCAATTTCAAACCACATTATCCTTCAAACCCGAATTTACCTTCACTTTCAACTTTAAAGTAAAGGTGAATTCTGTCCCAAAAACCTACTGGCCATGAAGTCGTATAGGGCTATTTCGTAACATTTTAATCTTTTCTATAACTGAATTAGTCTATGCTTTCAGTTACGGTGCGTGCTGTATAGAAGACTATAGGCTACCTGGGATAAAGTTTAGCAAAGCCCCTCCTAAGGCCACACATAATCATAAGGAGAAAAACATGTTTAACAATACAACTGTCCTGCAGTACTAGCGAACCGCTATAGTAACAAACCCATGTTTCGTAATGCTAATCTTTTTAAACCACTGTATAAGGGCATATATAAAGCGATTTACATATATGAAAATAAAACGTCTTGCATAATAATACCACAAAGAAGCCCTTGTTCAGTTTTCACAATTGTGGTAATCTGGAACAATGTGAAAATACATGATCACGCTCAGACTCACGATTTCTTTGTATAAATATCTGCAAATGCTTCTCCCCGCCTAATCTGAATTTGTGCTTTAGGGCTTAAAACTGGTGTATCAAACTCATTTTGAGAATGTACCCCTGCCTCAGGGGTATAGAGGAGTAGTCATGGCATGCCACTTTTGTTTTTAGATCTTACAGTCCCATCTCTCCTACAGAAGTTGACGGCCTAGACCATGGCACAATGATGTCCCTGCTATTTGCCTTTTAGGTCTGATCGACCCCATATGTTTTTGTGTGTGGGGTTGTCTAATGTTGGGTCACAAGGGCTGATCCAGGCCAGATTCTTAGAGAAGCCACTTACTATGTAAGTGATTTATTGTCTGGAAATATATTCCATCCAGAAAATGTGACATAGAACTGTCTCTCATGGAACAGGGTTGGCCATCCTTGACTTAGGGGCCTGCAGCTGATGGATCGTGAATCAAAGTTTTGGCTTTGTTGTGAGTCGTAGTGACTTTGCCAGCAATGTGTGGATCCCTGCTTTTAGCTATTTGGTGCATATCCATATAGGGTATATTTATACCCCTTCACAGCTCGAGCAGTGAGTGTAAAGGTCACATAATCAGGTTCTGTAAGGTACATTGAGATGCATCGCCCTTTTTACGTCATTGTGGCTCTTCATTCCGACTTGCTCCTTAAACATCTCAATCCTCCTCCATGCATCCTCTAGGTACAAATGTTTGACTCCTACCATAGCCAGTAATGTATTTTTATTTATTTATAAAGTTTTATATAGCGCGAACATGAACCCGAAGGATTTCAGAGCGCTTCACAATGGAAGGAAAGGAAGGTAACAATTGCAGCACCGGTGTCAAATAAGAATAGCAAACAAAACCGTTACAAACAAAAAGGGTCAACAAAAGAATAAGACAATAACTTGTACATAGCCAACTAGGAGGGGAGCAAATGATTAGTAAAAGAAGAATAGCACCCAGCGTAGGGCTTAAAGGTGTAAGTCCAATGCATTACAGCAGATGATCCAAAACCGTTTTAAGGTAAGAACTTGTTCATAAGGAATCTTTTAACTTCCAATTTGAAAGCAACTTTGGAGGAGATTCTACGTACTTCCGGTGGGAGATAGTTCCAGATCTTCGGAGCAGAGCTGGAGAAAGCTAGGTGGCACGTTCTCTTTTTGCGAAAGATCTGTGGTTTCAGGAGGAGATAATTAGCACTTCTTGAAGGTCTACCCCCTCCGGATAATTCTAGCTTTTGCGCTAGATAACTGGGGGTTTTGAAATGGAGTGCTGTGTGAGATAGGCAGGCAGTCTTTAGCTGTTCTCTTGCTTCGTAGGGAGACCAATTTAGTGATTTTAAGACTGGGTAAATATACGCATTTCTTTTGGTACCCGTAACCAATCTGGCAGCAGCATTCAATGAAGCCCTTAGTGGGACCAAGGTATATTTGTGGAGGCCACAGAGCGTAGGACTGCCATATTCTAGCCTCGGCAAAACAAGTGCTTGGACCACTTGCTTGAAGTCAGCTTGTGGAAGGAATGGTTTGAGATTCCAGAGTATCCTCATCAGGTGATTAGCTCCCTTGCACACATTGCTAATATGATTCTTCATGTTCAGATGCTTGTCCAGGGTGATTCCAGAGATATTTGGCTGAGTCAATAATGAGGCAGTGAAGGTGCAGTGCAGTTGAAGGCAGTGAGGTGGTTCATCCAAAGGTCTAACTTGGGGATGTGATTCGTAGGAGAAATGAGAAGAAATTCTGTTTTGGAGGTGTTGAGCAGGAGGTGGCTCTCAGTTAACCAGTTCTGAGTATTCATTAGGGTAGTGTTGAGTGACATGAGGTTATCCGGGGAGGAGATTTTCAGATAAAGTTGCGTGTCATCTGCATACATATGGAAGATTATGTCAGTGGAATTTAGTGCATTAACTAATGGTTCCAAGAACAAATTGAAGAGTATGGGAGATAGGGCGGACCCTTGGGGGACCCCCATGAATACTGGTGATGGGTGGGAGAGAGAGTAGTTCCCCTTGACTCTTTGGGATCTGTGGTGGAGGAAGGACGAGAACCATTTCAACACCAGACCAGAAAGGACAATCCTTTGCTCCAAAATGAATAGGAGGTTGTCGTGATTGACCGTGTCAAACGCAGAGGAAAGGTCAAGGAGGATTAGGAGGCAAGAGTCATTTTGGTCACACATTCTTAAAATGTCATCCAGAACGTGAGCGAGAGCCGATTTGGTGCTGTGCCCACTCTGAAAGCCAGATTGATGTTGGTCCAGGAGATGGAAATTCTCAATGTGAGCACAGAGTTGAGATTGGCCGCATTTTTCTAGTAGTTTGGCTAGAGTGGGGATGTTAGAGATAGGGTGGAAGTTGTTAAGGTCAGCACTATCTTTGTTAGTTTTTTTAACATAGGTGATACCTGAGCTGCTTTTAGGCACTCCGGGATCAATAATTGTTCTTTATATGTACTAAGTTACTTTGACCTAGCTCCCAGAGGACGTGCTATCCTCATAAGTGTATTGGTGTGCCTCCATCACAGAAACTACCTAACTAGTGTAGTGCTTCTGTAGAATGAATTGAATTGTTCTTAATTGAAGAGATCAATGACTTATGAGATTGATGGCATAGCTTCCTCGTTACACCTTTTGAGAGAAGATCCTTTTGAAATAGTCTTTGAAGAGAAAAAGGTAAGTAAATAGTGAGGGGCCTGCTGCTATTAACCAGTGGAAAAAATATGCATGTGGACTTAGACAAGAATAAGTCAGTCTTAATCACCGTATAGCTCCTGTCTAGTGGGAGAAAAAATCACCCAACTATCCATTCTTTTTTAAAATTTCTTTTATTATTTCCAAAAAAGATTGCTGGCAGACATAAGCTAATTTATGTATACAGAGATCTGCATCATGATTGCAGCATTCACAGGACCCATAAATCCCACTCGAGTGTGAAGTAGACATTCCAAGCAGGGTTTGCCTTGGAAGCGTGTGAACTCCAACAAATATGGCTTTTTGCCAGCATTCACAAACTCCTAGCTTTCCTCTTTCCACACTTGAAAGGGTCTGATTTACTGTGGTCTAGAACTGGAAGGGAAACTAATCCATCCTAGATTTGCAGGGGTTGTAGGGGTAGGGGTTTTCTGGGATTTCGGGGATTCTAGAGAGTTGTAAATCTAAACTTTCATGTAAATGTAAATCTACAACTGCAGATTTACAACTTTATTTGTGAATTTGGCCCATGATTAGGTCAAACCTCTAACTGGAAGTATTCCACTGGTTTATAGGAAACCGTCTGTGTACAACTTGCATGTGCCTGCTGTTTTGAGTGACTGGTAGTTTTGCTTGTGTTTCTGCTGCTTCTTTAGTTTCCGATGAGCTAACTAACCCATTTCTTCTTTCTAGGCACTTAGCCAGGAAGTTTCTGTACCTGTGGGTGAAGAGGATATTTGGACGTGTGCTTCCATCCAAAGCAAGGTACTCTAAGCAGGCTTGTGTTTTGTAACTTCTTTGCATAGGGAGGTTATCAAGAATTAATTAAAAGGAGCTGGGCACACCCATGCATTAAGAAAGATCTCACCTTGACTTCTGTGCTTCTCAAGTTTAGCAAAATATTTAGCAGGAAGTAACAATTAACTCATTTAGTTTGAACTTTTAAGGAGGAGGCTCAGGATTTGGAAACCGAGACTGCACCAGTTCTCCCAGATGCAGTGAGAATGGAGGTGAAAACGGTTCATGTGAGGGCTGATGGCAAAGTTAATTTGGTGACAGCTGCACAGATCTAACAATTGACGTAGGTGGTGGGAGATATCTGAGAGGGGTGCGCAGTGGTATCAGTCCAAGAGAATATCTGTGGTTGCTTTGGTCCTGCTCAGCTTCCCCCATCCAATGTGAGGGGTCGGGCAGTGACAAAGGATGTAAGAGCGATTCAGAGGCTCATTGGTAGAAGCCTTCGAGTCAGTGGGCCCCCATGCAAGGATGGAAAGTGTCCAGAATGTTGCACCCCCATGGGTTTGTCCCAGGGTATGCCTGAGTTTGTGAAAGGATGTGGCCATCTTACACAGGAGTGAACCTGACTCGTATTGGAAAGGAGACAATATGTTGCCTGCCAAATAAGGAACATGGTGAAGGAGAGACCACTACCCTTGTTTAGTTAATGGCCGGTTGATTTGCTTCAATAAGGACATGACGGCTAATCCTTTACTGATTCAACTCTGCTTAGCATCACCAAAGTTAAATGTGTTTATTTTTTTTTTAATAAATCTTTTTATTAAACACATATAAACAAAACAATAATAAAAACAAAAATGGTGCCTCGGGTGATATCAGACGTTGTGCAATTATTAAGAACTTCCTCAGTTACAGCAACAATGAAGGATAAGCAATATCGGAATCAGGCGGAATCCAACATCTCAGTGACATCTGCTGGAGCGGGGGGCACACAAATACCACCTGGGTAAGTATTCCAAGCACCCCAGATCTTTCCCCATTTTCGGGGCCTCCCCCTGGCAACATACACTGACCGCTCACGAAACATACACCAGTCCAGGTCTTCCATCCATTTCCCAATCTGAGGGGCCTGGCTGGCACCCCACAACTGCGCAATATTGCGTTTGGCAATCATACAAGCAAGGGTGACCCAAAGTTTCCCGTGGGTTGTGAGATCGGACGGCTCCCATACATTGAGCAAGCAACGGCACGCTTCCAATTCAAGCTGCACTCCCCACACCTCCTGTATTTTCCTGTGCACTGCTGTCCAACAATCACGGACCTCCTCACACTCCCACAATACATGCATAAATGTCCCAATCATCCCACACCCTCTATGGCAGTCCGCATTAGCGGCCAGCCCCATACGCAACAATCTAGGAATGTGGTGTAAGAGCGATGGAGAATCTTAAGCTGCACCAATCTGAGCCTAATAGGGACAGCTACAGTCCTAGGAGACGATACCGCCTTCCCCCAGTCTTCATCGTCTAAGACCAACCCATCAGCAATCCATTGTTCCCTCAGTGCCAATAAGGGGTCATCGGTGTGGTTTATCAGCTTTTTATAGATCAGTGATATCGCCTTAGTGGGGAGATGCCCATCCAGTACTCGGTACTCCAACGGAGAGGCCACAGGGGGCGTAACACCACGGGGAACGCCAGCCATCAACGCATGTCTAATTTGCATATAGCGATACCGCTCACTCTCTTGCAATTGGTGTCTGTCCTGCAACTCTTCAAACGTGAGGATCCCGTTCTTCCCCCACAAATCCTTCACCTGCGAGATCCCGATAAGATCCCACCGATCAAATCCTTTCGTTTTCCACAAGCTGCCCAGACCCTCCGAATTCCATGAGTCGCCAAAGTAATCTTCCCGTCCCACTTAAGAGAACGGTTGGCCTCATGCCACACCCGCATCGCGATCGCTGGCGGTCCCACCAAAGGAAACCGTCCCCGTTTGGCATATAAAACTCTGGTGTACTCACCCCCGGGCACTTGGCCGCCCGCGGTCCATCGCATACCCTGGTTCGACCGGCGAGCCATAAATAGCATGGTTGATGGGCGCCAGCTGGGAAGTGTTAGACCCGTCTGCTTCTGAGAGTCCCCTCACCACTATGATTTCTTTTTTTCCCCTATACCTCCCAAAATTTGTCGCTTTTTATTTGTCTACCAGGACTTTTTATGTGTAGTTTCATGGGGTTAGATGTTCCTTGACGCCCAGTTGCTCACAAGGTTTGTGGCACCTATTTACAAGGCGCCTGGCCCAAACCTGTGGCATTACAAGCTGGGGTTGTCAACCTGTGTAAATGAACTTAAAATGGTGGACACCCTTTTTCCTCATGTGAAGTGACTCCCATTGGAGCCTTCATGAACCCTGGCCTTTTGAGGTTTTGGCGCCCTTTGGTTGGCGCGCATTTCTGACAGGAATTCCTTTGTTTTCCTCAGGTACACAAAATGGCTGCTCTAGAACCCCAGTACGGTGGCTGTGAGTGTCCTAAATACCCCTCAAGAGTGCCTTGTCATTGTCACAGCCAGAGAAGGTTCTAGAACCTTCTGGCTCGTGCCAGTACCCCAGGGCACTGGCTATATAAGGCCCAGTCCCTGGCGGCCATTTTAGATTTGAGATGATTAGAGATGAGATGAGATGATGATGAAGTTCAGATTAGAGAAGAGATTCCAGACTTGACACCAGATTGACACCTGCCCTGTTGACCCCTGAGGTGGCTGGTAGCGCAGGCAGTAGAGCAGCAAAGGGTTTCTGGCGTTGTGTCTGACTGGCGTTCCAGTCAGCTACGTGAGAAGTGATCTAGCGCCTACAGCGCCTGCCCAGCGAGTACCTCATTGCCCCCAAAAGACTGTGGCCAGATTCGTGTGCCTCCCCGCCCCCCCGGTGGTGAACTGTGATCGATTTATCAAGTCGCGAGGCGAGAGCAAGTTCGCCGCGACCGCGATCGTCCGCTGTGCCCCCTTCGCGACAGGTGCCTCTAGAGGGGAGCTCGGACGTCTCCGAGCCCCACCAGCGTAGAGCGCTTCCTGCGCAGATTGAAGGTGAGGTGGTGCGCCGGGGCGGGGAAAGGCCGGCCTTCGTTGGGCGGGACTAGCGTCTCTGCCACTCCCCAGTGACCCGGGAGCTGTAGCTGTGGGCGGGAACCCCCCTGTATGCGGAAGTCGGAGGGAGGTCCGTGGAGCCCCTGAGAGCCCCGTCGCTAACGAGAGGAGTGCTGTGCCCGACTGAATTGTATCTTGACTGCAGCCGATGTGAGGTGGGCCCGTTTCCTCATAGTGAATGCAGCGTTGTGAAGGAACTGTGAACCGGCATTTATTTGACTGTGCGCCAAGGTTGTGTGACCTCTCCGGCAGCCCGTTCGTCAGTTTAATGACTTTGAACTGGTGCCGCCTGTGCTCAAGTGGTGCTAAAGCCCGTAGGCGCGCATAGACTTCACCGGCAAAGCAGAGATCCTACCCCGGTGACCGCCGAGTGCAAATGATGTATTTACTGTGTTTCCTTGCCTCCTAGATATACGCGCATACGCCTTGAGTGATTATTAAAGAGTCCCAAACCTTATTTTGTGCTCAGAGAAGCCGTATACCTGGTCATTGAAAACAGCATAAACTGTAAGAGTTATCTTTCCCATTTGAAACGTATTGCAGATGTAATGATTCGAAAGTATTTAATTGGTGGCAGCGATACCAGAAGAAACATGTGGTTGTTTATTTAAATAAACCAATATTTATTCTGATATTTATTCTGATATTTATTCTGATATTTATTCTGATATTTATTCTGATACTCATTCCTGAAGTTATTCTATTTATTAATACTATTTATTACCAGAACTGTATGACCAAAAGAAATGTATATGTGCTTTCCCAGACAACCCTATTTACAACAAGGAACTTTTATATAAAGGAATCGTATTTTTCTACAGCAGTGGTGTGGTGTCCTCCTTTTTGGTGTGGATGTACAAGGAGTTAATATTGGGTCAGAGCCGGCTTAACACTACAGCCTTCACTTGCCTTGTCACTTGAGCCAAGCTACCCCCTTTGTGCTGGGCTTGCCCATCGCAGGTCCAACAGGAAGTATTTCCGAATATTGGGCAAGCCAATCCCCCCTTCATACCATGGCAACATCAATTTAGAGAGTGCAATCCGCGGTCGCCCATCCCAAAGGAGCTGTCGCTGAAGAGACTCGACTTCATTAAAATACGAGGGAGGCACCGGGTCAGGTGTTTTGAAGGGCATACAGGAAGCGCGGAAGAGCCAGCATCTTGAATAAAACCGCCCGACCCAACAGGGAGAGTGGCAGAGATTTCCATCTCGCCACATCCCCCCGAAGCCTGGCCAATCGCGGCATCAAGTTAGCGCTATATCGCACTTTGGAGTTTTTCGATATAAAAATACCCAAGTAGCGAAAGCCCTCCAACTCCAGTTTCACCGGACAATTCGCCAGGACATTAGGCGGATCACCACTCAACACGACGAGGACCGACTTCGCCCAATTAATAGCGAAACCAGAGCACCTCCCATAAATCGCCAAAATATCCAAAAAAACAATTAGTGAATGCCTAGGGGAGGTCAAATACAGGAGGATGTCATCCGCATAAAGTGAAATCTTGTCTTCCCAATCCAACGTCCATCTCAACCCTTTAATCGACCTGTCCCACCTCACCCAAGCCGCGAGTGGCTCAAGAGCCAAGGTGAACAGGAGCGGGGAAAGGGGGCAACCCTGCGAGTACCCCTCCCCAAAGGAAAATCCCCGACTTATGATTATTAACAACCACTCGAGCCAGAGGACCAGAATATAAAAGGCGAACCCATCGAACAAATTCAGGACCAAACCCTAGTTTGCCCAAAACTGCAAAAAGGTAAGGCCACTCCACTCTATCAAAAGCCATAGTGGCATCCAACGATGTAAGAACCGCCGGTTCATGTATGTGGGACGCACCACCCAGGACACCATGCAGTCTGCGAAGATTAAGAGCAGTATTTCGGCGCGGCATAAAGCCAGGCTGGTCTGGATGTACCAAGGATGTAATGACTTTCACTAGTCTAGCAGAAAGTAATTTGGCCAACACATTTGGTTCTACATTCAGAAGCGAAATCGGCCGATAGGAAGGACACTCAAGCCGCGGTTTACCGTCTTTATAGATCACAACAATATTAGCGACACGCTGATCATAAGGTAGACTACCCTTGTCCCTACTTTCCACGTACATATCCTTAAGAAACGGAGCGAGCTTGTTAGCGTTTAACTTGTACAACTCTATGGGGAGCCCGTTCGGGCCAGAGGCCTTCCCGGAACGAACCACTCTAATGGCCGCCGCCACCTCATCATTCATAAAGGCTGAGTCCAAAAACTCTCTATGCTCGTCTGACAGGGCGGGCATTGGAATGTCCCGTATCATGTCCGCATTGTCACTCTCAGAATATTTCCCCTCAGTCTTATACACCTCTTCATAATACCGGGCAAATTCATCCACTATCTGCTGGGGATCCGTCGTTTTGCCCGAACCTGCAATCAGCAGCTCTGGCACAAGACGAGACGCCCACTCACTCTTCTCTAACCATGCAAATAGTTTACCGGCCTTGTCGCAGTGCTCATAAATTCTGCTCTGGGTGTCTGCGTGCTGCGTCTTGGCCATGTCACGTGCCAGACTCCTATATTCATCCAGAAGGAGCCGAAGGCGGTGCAAACCCCCTGGGTCGTCGCTAGAGGACACCTCCCTCTCCAGGGCCAACAGATCCACCTCCACCTTATCAATCTCTGCCCTGCTCTTCTTCTTCTGCCCGTAAATTAGAGAAAGCACCTCCCCTCTGACAACAGTTTTATACGCTTCCCACAGGGAACACTTCGAGTCCAATAAATGTGTTCTTAAAGTACTTTCTGCAAAACACCTTCTGTGCTTCTGTATCAATCTCTCACTCTCCAGCTAAACAAATGGTGACTCTACCCAATTTATGTTCAAAGTGTGTAGAATCTTTCTCAGACTCCTCGCTCAAGACATTCCAGTCCTCTTCTGGGGAGAGGGCACACTTGTCATGCTCTGACCCTCTTTCCAAGTCTGCCTTCATATGGCCTTAACCAGGGGACAGTGAACATCCTGTGTTCCATTCATAGTACAGCAGAGATGCAAGATAGATATGTGGCTTGCTGTACATGAAAGGCCTGTCACCCTTTGGGCCTACTAGCAGACACAGTGGTGAGTGCCGGGCTAGAATCTGAGGTCCAAATTGCAAGAAGTCACTATAGATAGAAGAACTGCACCACCCGGTGTTTTCCTCACAGAACAGCAGTTGCAAAAAACAAGCATTGGCATAGCCAATAGGTCTCGCCTTTGGGACCTTATAAGTATTTCGTTATGCAGCACAATATCTCCGGTGCAACCACATTAACTGTTGCATGGCTAAACTGTTATAAGGTCCCAAAGGCGAGACCTGTTGGCTATGCCAATGCTTGTTTCATGTACTTTCTAGGCCATCGCCTTAGACTTGTCTTAACAAAAAAACAATTTTATCAAGACATTCTCAGAATTCATATCTCTGCTTGCCATGGCTAAAACCCACCTCTGTGTTTTCAATTTTCCATAAGGCCACACGCAAAGCCCAGCTGTTGAATTCTGGCACTGTTCATTAGCACTTGCTAGCAATCGTATTGTTTGTGGGTATCTCCAGCACTGTCTTGTGTTGGTTCAGTTATTTTCTGATGGATATCAATGTGTTAAAACAACTTCTCTAGATCCCCTTTTGGTCAACTGCAGTGACTAACAGCATTATCAGAGCCATGATGATCAACTGTTACATACAGCACGTGAGCCCTGCTTGCCTATTGACTTCTCTCCATCAATATGCTATTGACACACAACTGTATCTCCGTATCATTTGTCCGCAACATCCAGATGCTGCCCAGACTCCATCCAAACTTTGATGTGTGCCGTCTAACAAAATCTCCATCCAAACTTTGATGTGTGCTGTCTAACAAAAGCTCAACTTAACAAAAATTATTTCATGCTCTTCAGTAGCTGCAGGTTTCTTGTAGTTCCCAGTATGAACCACAGTGACTATCTGACTTTTATTGCCACCTGTGCCAAGCCACGTTGTCTTCCATCTAAATGATAATCTGTCCCATAAGGACCACGTACATGTCCAACCCCACATCTCTGCCCAATCCCAAGCTTTGTATCCCTGTGCCGCTTGTACCTAATTCTGCTATTAGCGTCCCTTACTAAGATCTTGTCCTGTCTCATGGCAGAGCCACTGCTGTACTTAGTGGCTTTCCTTGCACCATTTTAGCATATTGAAAGCTGTTGCTTTCATAGCTGCCTGCCTCTTTCGCAATCAAAGGAACTTTGACCTGATAGCCCCAACACAAAACTAATTTGCCTTCTCCCGCTACGAGATTACATCACATTTTTGTCAAACTACGTAATGTACAAAACCGTCTCGGCAAACAAAAAACTGTCATGCAGACAAGCTCAGCAACTTTGTCAGTCTGCGCACAATACACTGCACTTGAGATACTGAACGACCAAAAGAAAGGTTAAAAAACACACAAGCTTTTTCTTTCTGCCTCTAGACTTTTAAGAGACTTGTGTTGTTATCTCTGCTTATCACTATCTGTGCACCCTCTCATTGGCTTGTCCCCTTTTAATACTCGCCTTACAGCTGATTCCTTTCCAAATTTTCAGGAAGTCTGTGTACCTCTGTGAGATCTATAATTGTTCTTGCAAGCCCTCTGTAGTCACATGTGTCAGATGAATACCCCTGTGCTGTGTTCATATCCTGTGACCCTTCGAACATTTAGCTTGTGCTTCATAAATACCCAAAATAAAAGGACACAAATTAAATCCAATCTAAAATGTTGCCGTGACTGCGATGAGTATTAACAATGATTCCGTATTTGTGGTAATTTTTCCTGAAAACTCCTCGCTTGACAAGTAGTCTTTTGTCCATTGTCTGCATACTGACCCAGTCCCAGTGCTTTAATTTCTTGGTAGCGGACAATAAATCCATAGCTAATTTCTGCCACAATGCAGCGTAGTGTTCTTCGGTCATAGATTCTATTGGTCTTCGATGGTTAAGGAACAGTGAAGAATGCCCCTCCTTGTCCTTACTTCAGCCCTGAGTGCTTACAACTGAAGTGTGCTTTGGCGATGAGCACAGTCCGGAACCACTCTTTTACCACATTTCCTTTCCAATACTGTTCCATGTAATTCCCGTCTGAGCATGGTTCTGGGTGCTCTGGCAGGGGGCCGTGCTTTCCCAGGGTACTGTATTACTAGGCATCTCCGTGTGCCCAGATTGATGGCTGCACCGTCCCTGCCGCTACAGATACCGGAATGCAGACTGGCTGTGAAAGAAAGCACATTTCTCTTGAATAAGGAAGGTGTCCGCATTTTACCAATGCATTGCATTTAATATCTAGAAAAAGTAGCTTAAGGACCTCCGTCTAACCGGGTGAAAAGAGAAGGGGATTTGGTCCCCCCTTGAATTTGGAATCCGAACAGTTCTAAAGAATGACTGTATGTGGCAGATGCTAAACCCCTGTCACTTAACTGTCCACGCTCCCCATTGCCGAACTGTTGTTGATGCATCGTTGTCCAGGAGGACCTCACTCCTCGAGTTCTTATGGCTTATGATTTTTATGTTCAATTCCACTCTTGAGATTCAGGAATTGGCTGCAAGGCGGTGATATGAATGATGCAAACGCCCATTGTTGGTATAACTTTTTAACTATCCCAAGCACAGTTTGGAGTTGAGCGTTTCTCACCTGCTAGGTTTCAGTAATGCGAGCACGTGTCTTTAAACCTAAAGCTGCTGCCTGGATTGAAAAAAAAAAACCTGCACTGCTGTTTTAGGTGAGACGAAATCAGCAGCTCTGAAAACCGTGCAACTTGAGAGTAGTCACCCCGTGCTCCTCTGCTTTCAGAACTAGTAAGTGCGACTTTGACCTACAGGAAGTGAAACAAATAGCATGTTCGAGGCCAATCCTTTGCAGTTTTAGGTCTGAAATGCCATCAGGAGATTCTTCAGTTAGTGAGTAAACAAAGGCAGTAAAGAGACTGTTTGTCTGAGGAAGGGTCATGCTCACCAGCCGGTTGGAGCTCAAGTTTCTCAAGGCCACGCTTGAGCAGTTAAGTCGGCGCCAATTTTCTTAGACCTATAGTCTAGGTTTATAATGGGAGCAAGAAGACTACACCTCTTAGAATGCAAACGACAAAAAAACAGCGCGGTGCACGCGTACTGCAAGGAATGTCAGGGGTGCAGCTGGCTCCCGGCCATGCTGCTGCTCGCTCCCGAGCTGCCTAGGCCAGGGGAGAGAGAAGGCGGGACATGCACCTGTCTTTGGCCAATTGCGTGCTGTCTTTCTTAGAAAGACGCACGCAAAGGCCAATAGCATGTGAGCAAAAAGAAAAAGCACCTTACTAGAATCCTCGCAGAGCAGCGCATGTGTGCTGGGTCAGGCGAGACTGAACAAAAGGAAAAGGGGCCCAATTTCAGCAGAGATTTTTAAGTGGAAGGTTGTGGTTTAAGAGGAGTTAAAAAACCATGCACTAGACAAAAATGAAGTTGCTGAGGCAAATGAGAATTTTTGCATGACTGTTTTATCTGTTGATGGGAAGTTTCTGGTGAGGTCTTAGGGGATAGTTTAAGACACCGCTAATTTTCCTGAGAGCTCCTGTAGAGAGATCCTCTATGGGATACTTTTAATAGAATTCTTAGTTTCTCATACTAGTGTTTTCTTGGCTACTTTCTCTTCCTTCCCTAAAGTGCCCCATCTCCTATATTTGCAGGTGGTTGTGCATTAGAGATTATTAATAGTTGTAAGGTAATTAATGGATATTGGGGCGAATAAAGGGAAGAGCTTTACTTTTTCTAATGGAGAGTGAAATGTGCTTGTGAAATGTTACAAATAAAATGACAGGTACAAAAAAATCATAATTCATTAGAGTTGATGATATAATGCCTTTTCCGACATTATGTGAAAGGTCAGGATTTGTACTGTGTTTATAGTGCACTTTTACGTAAGGCGACTCGGTAACTTAGTTTGTGTATCAGTTTATTGAACAGGTAAAAGGAAAAATGATACCATGATCCTAAGCTAACGTCATAGTTTATCACTGAAGGTAGGGCTGCCGAGAAAAGAGGCAACATTGTTATGGGTAAATAGGAAACAGCAGGTATAAAATGTACTTAAACAGCCATCAGCTTGGAAGGATAACTGTTTTCTGAACAACATTGTTAAAGTGACATTGTGAAGCTCAGTTCTATTATTGCTTTTTCGATAACCGGCCTCTATGACCAACAAAGTTCAGTTCAAGCTTTATTGATTTATTAGGGTGCTAAAACCCATATCTCATTTCATATCCAAAAAAACATAACCAGCTCACATAAATAAGACCTAGTAAAAAACATTATTTATGATACTAATTCAGATACATGGCAGAGGGCTCCAAGATGCACAAACTAAAACCCTTAGCCACCATTCCACACCATTTTAAAATGATTACAGTACCTAATTTCCTAATGTGCTTATACCCCAGTATTAGTCTCATTTGTGCAGTTTCTAGGAAGGGAACTACGTTTGCACGGTTTATTTTGAGACTACTGTTTTTTAGTTTTTATGTGTTGTGAATTTTGGTGGGGTTTTACAGTGTTTTCAAAACTTGTAACAATCACTGACTATTTGAATTTGAATTTAAAAATATTTATACAGCGCGCGTACACCAAGCGGTTTCATGGCGCTAAGCAGTGCTACAGACCCAGAGGACAAAATGACGCGGGAGAAGTGGGAGCGTTAAGATGGAAAGGCCTGAGTGAATAGGAGGGTTTTAAGGGCTTTACGAAAAAGGGAATACTGGGGGCAAGATCGCAAGTGAATCGGGAGAGAGTTCCAGAAGGCAGGACCCAAGGTCGAGAACTTGGAACCACCCCATTTTTTGCGTTTGTAACGGGGGATCACGAGAAGTTGGTGAGTGGAAGAGCGCAGTTCTCTGGATGGGGTGTAGTCATGGATAGCTGAGCTGATGAAGGCCGGGGCCAGCCCAGACCGAACTTTGAACATGATACAGCCCAACTTAAACAGTGCGCGTTGTTGTACAGGGAGCCAGTGTAAAGATTTAAGAAGGGGAGTGACGTGGTGGAATTTGGGTAGATTAAAAACGAGGCGGGCCGCCTGGTTCTGAACCATCTGGAGGCGCCTCACGAGGTACTGCGGCATGCCACAATAAATGGCATTACCGTAGTCCAAGCGGGACGTCACCATCGCCAGGAGGATAAGTTTGAGGGCGGAAGGGGAAAAGAACCGGGAAACTTTCCGAATAGTACGGAGGGAAAGAAAGGCTGAGGATACCACCGCGCTGACTTGGGAATGGAGGGAAAGTTAGTGATTGATTTTGAAGCCAAGAGTTTTAACGGAGGTAGAGGGAGTAGGCGGGGAACCTAAAGAGGGGGGCCAAAAGAGAGGAGACCACGGACTGGAGCAACCACCTGTCAATACCAGTTCCGTTTTATCGGGATTGAGTTTCAGGTGGTTGTGGTTCATCCAGTCCTGAATGAAGGTCATAACTGAGTGAAAGTTGGATATTGAAGTAGGGGAAGAGGATAATGAAAAAATGAGCTGGAGGTCGTCCGCATAGTTGAACACAGAGACCTCCCGCTGCTGTAAAGCAAAAATAAGAGGGGCAATGTATAAATTAAATAACAATGGAGAAAGGGAGGATCCTTGAGGGACCCCATACTGTACTGGCCGGAAGTCGGCAGAATAATCGCCCAGGCGCACTGCTTGGGAGCGGCCGCTCAGGAAGGAGGACAGCCAGACCAAGGCCGCACCCCCGATGCCCGCCGCTCCGACACGGGAAAGTAAGATGGTATGATCCGCCGTGTCGAAGGCGGCGGAGAGATCCAGGAGGACCAGGGCCTGGGGCTGACTAGTGTCCATTCCCTCCCTGAGGTTGTCCAAGACTGATAGAACCACGGACTCCGTGGAATGGGCGGGTCGGAAGCCGGCCTGCCTGGGGGCCAAGACACAGTTCGTTTCCACAAAGGAGCTGAGAGTTCTTACTACGTGATGTTCCAGTATCTTGGCCAAGAAAGGGAGGAGTGAGATGGGACGATAGTTAGCTGAAACCGAAGGATCAGCGCCGGATTTTTTTAAGATGGGTAAGATCACCGCCGTTTTAAGTGAGGGGGTGACAATACCCTGGGACAGTGAACTATTTAGAAACGTGAGGGGGGGTGAGGGACAGGAAGAGTAGATCTGTTTGAGGATGTGAGCAGGACAGGGATCCAAGGGGGAACCAGATTTAACCAAGGGAAGGAGGGAAAGAAAAGTGTCCCTGGTAAGCGGCGGAATAACATCCAAGTGCGATGTGGCTGGAGGGCAGTGAGGATTGATAAAAGAGGGGGACGGGCTGGGAATGTTAGTTCTGATAATACTAATTTTATCCAGAAAAAAAGAATTGAGGGAATCACAGAGGAGCTGTGAGGGAGAGGGTTTGAGCGTGGACCTGTCCGAATATGCAAGCTCCTGAACGATGGAAAAAAATTCTCTAGGCTGATTTTCAGCAGACTGAATTTTAGAAGAGAAATAGGCCTTCTTAGTTTCCAAAATGGAATTCTTATATCGGGCCGCAAGAGTGATATAGTGATATCTTGATTTTGAGCAGTAGTCCCTCCGCCAAATGCGCTCCGCTCGGCGAAGATTACGTTTTTGCGTCTTCAGGTCGTCATTAAACCAGCGGTTTGCATCCTTTGCGCGCTTAGATGATATGCGCTTTAGGGGGGCGACTTGGTCACAGCTGGCTCGCAACCATTCATTGATGGTTGCTGCTTGGTCAAGGGATGGCAGCCCTGCGAGAGCCGGGCTGGACGCGGAGAGCGAGGCAGTCAAGGAAGCTACGTCTACACGATTCCAGGAACGCGCCCAAGTATTTTTGACTGGAGGGGGCTTGGGGACTGAAAAGAAGGAGAGGGAAAATGAAATAAGGAAGTGATCGGACCAGGGGCAGGGGGATATGGATACTGAGGTGACTGAGCACTCTCGGTGCCAGATTTGGTCGAGGGTATGGCCCTGACTGTGAGTGGGGGCATGAACCGCGGAGGTGAAATTAAGAGAGTTGAGCGACTCTGAGAACTCCTTGGAGACCGTGCACTCCGCGGGATCGGAGGGCCAGAAATTGAAGTCCCCAAGAACGACAATGGACGAGTGGTTAACTGCCAGGGTAGCCAACAAGTCTTGGAAATTGGAAAGAAATGATTGTGAGGGGGGAGGTGGACGATAAATAAGAACACAGGTAAGAGGGGGGGTGAAGGAAAGTGAGCGGGCCACTAAGCAGTCTGAAGAGCCTAGGGGGAGTGAAACTAGAGGTTGAAAGGTAATTTCTTTCCGAGCAATCAGGGCAACTCCACCTCCTTGCTTTCCGGGAGGGCGATCAGCTCGAAGAGCGTAATAAGAAGGGGGAAGCATCGCCAGTAAGGAAGGGAGGGAACTGTCGGAATACCAGGTCTCGGTAAGGAATAGGAGGTCAGGTTTGTGCGAGTCTAGTAACGTGAAGAGTTCGAGCTGATGCTTCACAGCCGATCTAGTATTGATATACATCGCGGAGACAGACACGCAAGAAGAACTAGTGGGTAAAGATGTGGTAGGGCCGCTGAGCGGAGGCAGAGATAAAGGACGGGAGTCGGAAAGAGCATGAGATGTGGAAAGGCCAAGCCTAGTGACTCGAGATAATACAGAGTCGTCTAAAGGCCAGGGGCCTTGAAGTCCGGTCAACTGCGCAGAGGAATATTGAAGGGGTGAGGCAGAGTGGCCTGCCCCTGGTCCCGGTCGGTCGCGGACGGGCGCAGACGGGCTTTCCTTTGGCACGCCTTCGGCGCACAAAGGTCGCGCCCGCTGCCCTCGTCCGCTGCGCTTCCTAGGAAAGCACATGATATAAAGCCGAGAGGACCAGGGGGGGTGGGCGTGGCCTCCGGGCGAGGCGAAGCGCTGGGACAAGCGTCCTGCGCCTGGTGACTAACAGCACTAAATCCGCTGTGAAATGCGAGCAGGTACAGGGGGTAAGTGCAGTTAAAAAACACAGAAAAGTGAACAACAAATTTTTAAAAAGCGATCAAACTCCCGGCTGTTTTGCCTCAGGAGTGCAGCATCACAATGGCGGCGCTTGCAATCAGCGTCCCTATATGATGTTGGAGGTGGGCGTGGCCTGCGGGTGAGGCGAAGCGCTGGGACAAGCGTCCTGCGCCTGGTGACTAACAGCGCTAAATCCGCTGTGAAATGCGAGCAGGTACAGAGGGTAAGTGCAGTTAAAAAACACAGAAAAGTGAACAAAAATTTTTAAAAAGCGATCAAACTCCCGGCTGTTTTGCCTCAGGAGTGCAGCATCACAATGGCGGCGCTTGCAATCAGCGTCCCTATATGATGTTGGAGGTGGGCGTGGCCTCCGAAGGGGGCGTGGCCTGCGGGCGAGGCGAAGCGCTGGGACAAGCGTCCTGCGCCTGGTGACTAACAGCGCTAAATCCGCTGTGAAATGCGAGCAGGTACAGAGGGTAAGTGCAGTTAAAAAACACACTATCATTGTTTACCTTCAGTTGTGCTGTAAAATCCTACTTTTATTTCCTTCCTTCCTTCCCTCCCTCATTCATTCTTATTGTCAGATATTCCTTCTATCCCCTCCTTCCCTTTCCTTGAATTTGCTCCTTCAGTTAGCTTTTCATAATTTCTGTTACATCCCTGCTTATCTTGTTTTCCAACACTCACACTCCTGTTCCCAGTAGTGCAGTCACACCCCATGTCAAGGACTTGGCATAGCTGGAGATAAGGTTGCACTTTAATAAATTTGATTGAAGCAGATCTAATGTTAATTGCGGGCATTTAATGCACCATCCTTCTGCTCTTATTTGCAACAAGAGGTAGTGGTCTGCTGAAAGAGGAGTTTCACCATTGTTCGCATAAATGTAAGGCGACTTAACACTCCCACTAAGCAAGGAGCGATCCTTAGAATGCCTAGGGTCCCCTGACATGACAATTGCCTGCTGCATGATACCCTATTACTAAGGAATGATTGGGGCAGCCTGAGATCCTGATGGTGGCCATATTTCTTGACTTTGAATAAAAACAAAAGGGGTGTGGACATGGACATTGTGTGCAGGAGCCTTTCCTGGGGTGGATGGTGAGAGTACAAACTACCCTACTGTTTTTAGAGGTTGACTCTCAAAAATATACGGTAGCCTCCATTTACGCACCAAACTCAGGACAGGAACGGTTCCTGACAGCTACTGTATCTGAATTCCTTGGACAGCGAAAAGGAAGCAGATCTAAGAGGGAAAATCCCACATGATCCTCGACGGTTACAAGAATAGGATGCTGGGAAGGATGGAGTAGTAAGGACATTGGATATATAGAGTGAAATAAACCATAAGTGCACACTTTTTCAGTGGCACATAAATCCGTTACTCATAAAGTTCATTTTTTCATTTAGCCCTTTCCCATTGTAACGTGTTGTAGAGACATTCCTGGGCAATAACCCCATTCACTTAAAACTTAACGCTGGGCCTTGCACCCAAGACGTGGGGATTGGAGATTGAACACCAGTCTGCTGTGGGACGAGATGATGGTGGTAAATCTAGGAGACCGGGTGACCATTTCTTCCTAGAATATGGGTCGGAGGGTATGGACAATAGCTTTCTGTGAGACCGTATGTGGTCATTTATCAGGCTTAGGTTCCTTGAGGAAGTGGCTGACTGAACAGAATACAGGCAATGATTCGTTCCAAAATGGAATTGGAGCTGGCAACCCTGGAGGTGCATTAAAGATCCCCCCGCCGTCTCAGACATATGGGGTATAAGGTATACAACCATTACAACGCAACTTTTACAACGAACTACTTTTACAACGCAACTTTTACAACGCAGGATCCATTACAACGAACTACCATTACAACGCATTTTTTTACATCGCAGATGCCTTTACAACGCATGCCATTACAACGTAAGTATTGGTAAGTATATAATTTTATTAAAAATGTTATAGGTTTGGGTCTTTGGGTAAAGGGGTATTTTTAGGGTTCAGGGCTAGGTTTGGGTTTTGGGGTAAAGGGGTATTTTTAGGGTTCAGGGCTAGGTTTGGGTTTTTGGGTACAGGGGTAATTTTAGGGTTCAGGGCTAGGTTTGGGTTTTTGGGTACAGGGGTATTTTTAGGGTTCAGGGCTAGGTTTGGGTTTTGGGGTAAAGGGGTATTTTTAGGGTTCAGGGCTAGGTTTGGGTTTTTGGGTAAAGGGGTATTTTTAGGGTTCAGGGCTAGGTTTGGGTTTTGGGGTAAAGGGGTATTTTTAGGGTTCAGGGTTAGGTTTGGGTTTTTGTGTACAGGGGTATTTTTAGGGTTCAGGGCTAGGTTTGGGTTTTTGGGTACAGGGGTATTTTTAGGGTTGAGGGCTAGGTTTGGGTTTTGGGGTACGGGGGTAGAGGGTAAAAATAAAGTTAAAATTAAAATTAAATTAAATTATATTAATTTTAATTAATTTACATTTTTAAAAATATTATATACTTACCAATACTTACGTTGTAATGGTATGCGTTGTAAAGGCATCTGCGATGTAAAAAAATGCGTTGTAATGGTAGTTCGTTGTAATGGATCCTGCGTTGTAAAAATTGCGTGGTAAAGGTAGGCGTTGTAAATGTATGCGTTGTAACGTCATACATCCGGAGGATAATCTTTGGTCTATCTAGACCACCTGCTGAACTTAGATTTGGACAGAGGACCATAGCCCTTGCTACGGCTGAGGCAAAAGTATCATAAAGGGTGAGTTTAGGCCCCAAGGCGTTTAACATCAAGAACACTCGCACGCTTGTGCTGCGGGCATACAATGAGACCCTTTCTTCAAAGCCGTCCCACCATCGAAATCACCATAAAGCAGCATACAGACGCACTCTGCCAGGAGCTCCTCCACCAGAGCAAGCCAGAGTGGAGAGAGTGTACAGCCCTGGTGTGTTCAGCGGCATATGTGGAATGGGGCTGATAGGGCGCTGTTCACTTGTACTTGTGCCCCTGGGGTTGAGTGAAGGGCCCTCAAATAGCAGAGAAAGCTCTGGCCTAATGATATCTTTTTAAGCACTTTGAAAGTGAAAGGTCAAAAGTCTTTTTAAAGTCCACAGTGAGCAGGGCTGCCTCCCCTTGGAGCATGTGTACCTGTGTAAGTGCCATTTGCAAATGCTGGAGACATGGTCTGATGCTTCTGCCAGGTATAAAGCTGTTTTTGTCATTTTTAAAGTATGGATTTTCCCCACCAATCTATTGGCTTAGACATTCGCAAGAAATTTGGTATTGATATTTATAAGTAATATAGGCCAATAGGGTGTGCAGAAATGTCAGGCATCCACCCCCCATCGGCTTGGGAATGACAGTGATAGCGGCACCTAGCAAGTAATAAGGTAGCTCACCCTCACTCTGCGCCTTGCACACGGCTACAAGAGGCATTGGAAATGATATGCATTTTTTTTTATTCTAGGTAGATGGCATTTGGATCAGGCGTTCTGCCCGAGGGCATGCCAATGTTTCCTGCTGTATTTGTTTCTGTGATAGACCGATCCAGATCTGATCTGTTAGAGACTAAGAGGGACTAGACAAGGAGGTCCACAGCAATTGGGCACTTCTGTTCAATATGGGGTGGTGTTTGTCTTCCGTAAAGCTTCTCCGTGTGCCTAGTTAATGTTTGCGTGGTCTCAGCGACCCCATAGACGGCCTGACCTTTCATCAGTTTCTTAGTTTTTTTGCCCACGGCTGGTTGCCAAATTTGTGTGCCTTTTGCCCAGAAAGCACAAAGAGACTACTTTGGGCTGGCTTAGATGTGATGTATAGTCACTTTGTATGCATTGTCAGGTGAGATGGTAACAATACATGAAACTGAGAGGGATGGGTTTCACTCTGGTAGGAGAAAGCTCCACCCAAAAAAATTGACGGTCATATCTCTTTCCTTTCCCACCCACTGGGTACCTTATTTTTGGGGAGGAGAACAGGAGAGTCCATACGTTCAGGCTTTGATGACAGAGCTGCACATCACGAGTCCAGCACAAATGAGACAACCTTGTAAAACAAGGATTTAAGTCCGAACTGCATTGAAATGGATGGTGGCCTTCTGTGTGCTGACAATACACTCCTGCAGTAGCATCATTGCTCTTGATGTTTTTGTAAACCTCATTTGTGACTGCCTTTTTTTTTGGCTTTGACGTAAACAGAAGTATACCACAAAATAAATATATGGTTGTGTCTGGTGTCAGCCCACTGTGTCGCAGCACAGCTAGGGTAAGCGTAACTCAATGAAAACATGCATAATGTATTACAAGCAACAGACAGCTGTGGTGTCCTACCCAAAAGTCTCATCTTGTGGTGTATTTCTTACTCGCACCTCTGTTTTTGTATACCATTCCTCTGGTCCATTCAGTGGCCGTGAGATGGTCCTCGTCTCGCTAGTGGTGTGCTATGTCTTTCTTTATGAGATTGTCCCCGTCCCACCAGTGGTGTGCTAGGTCTTTCTTTGCAATTATATATACGATTACTACCAATGTGCGGTCACTGTGCGGGCTGCCGAAGTCCTCCATGAGCCGTAGGAGAATGACTTTTGGGTTGAGGTCTAGAGGCCTGCTCAGAAGTCCCTCCCTGAGATTTCTGTTGAATGCACACCAACATCTTTGAACCTTTAGGCTTCCCCATACTCTGCTGAAGAACGTTCCAGACTGAGCGCTGCACCTGAGGAAACTCGGGCTAACAGCCCTAACCATCTGCCACAGCCTAGCTGGGCCTTAGAAATAATGGTAAAGGTATTTAAACTGAATGAGCCTGAGGCGTGTGGCTATCTCCAACCCTGGGAGTGCCTTTTTGGCCTCTATTCATTGTTCACCTTCCAGCTCTCCGCCTTCCACCCCCACATCAGTGGCATAAGTTGGTTGGGCGATTGAGCACAATGGTTCTATACAGTTGCAAAATTCCCCCTTTACCAAAGCTTCTCTGACACGGGCAACCCAATGAGTTTGTACCGATAGGAGGCTAAAGCATGTCTCAACTGTAAATAAAGATAGAACTGTGTTTTGTGCAAGTGAAACTTCGTTGTCAGTGCCTCAAATGTTTTGATTTGACACCCCCCTCTCGGACTTCCTTGAGGGTAGATATACCAATAAAGTCCCATTGAGAAAATCCTGGGAGCCTCGTGGCCTGCGCCAGCAAGGTGCCCCGCCAGAGGGGCGTGATGGCTGTTACGGTGTATGTTGTTTACTATGTCTAAGCGCTGCATGCCAGTAGAGGAGGGTGAGTCTGGTAATAAAGGACAAGAAGTGGGTCGGTGACCCTACGTTTATCAGCTGGAGTATCTAATGGGCCTCGATTGACTCAAACTCCAATGTATAGGTGGGGTAAGGTCTATCTCCTGGAGCTGGTCATTGACTGGGACTATGAGGGAGGGCGAGTAGTACAGCTGAACTTCCACCCAGTCCAAACCAGCGTCATTTGGTGTTGGTCAACACTTTGCAAATGACACTCTGGTTCCTCTCTGCCTAGAGGAAAGTGCAGAGAGTAGACTGGAGCTCAATGAAAAAGGAAGGAATGAAGAGGGGCGAAAATGCAGATAGTGCTGCAGGACATGGAGGAAGCGGTGGAGGGTGATAATCTTAAACAGGGCCCCACACCCGGCAATGGAGAGTGGCAGTGATGCCCACACTTTAAATTTGTTCTTGGCCTTAGATAGGGGCAGTACACTGTTAAGGCCCAAGTAACTTTTTTTTATTTTTTATTTCTTATCGATCAGAGATATTATTATAGTCTTTGATGTCAAAATGCTAAATACAGCATAGTAGTAAATAATACATGATACATCATTTCTTTACCTCCCAATGGATATCTACCCAAACATATAAAAGCAACAGGGTACATTGTGGTTATTGGTTCTTGATTCGATACTTGTACACCAACTCTGCCACCTCATCCCCATGCAACCTCAGATTCCCCCAGCTCTTCTGAGTGCGCCCACTCTTTTGGTGTACAATTCTTCTAGTTGCATAACCCCTCCCTTTTCACCCTACAATTTTAATATAGCAGTGGGGCAGAGGACTTCCACCCTTGTAGAATGGGTGACTTAGCCACCAGTGACCCACTAAAGAACAACTGTTACTGGTGTATCCTTAATGAGCAATGCGATGGTGGGATCCCAAAGAGTGCCCCCTGCAAGTCTGGTTTTATTTGGACCTGGAGTTTTGCACCTAAGAAATTCATTATCTCATTCCAGAAATTGAATAATTTGGGGCATTTAATACGACACTGGTCCAATCCCCTTTAACAGGATCACATCGTAAGCACTTAGCAAACGAGGATCAAAGCGTTTGGTGAAGGTGATGTTGGGTGTAATATAGAGCCCATTTTGAATACAACGCTGTGTGTTTATAGTTTGCTCATCACAGCGCCTTGTAAGTCATTAGGTTATATTTGCCCCAGCTAGCAAAATCAAGCCTAAGGTCCAAGTAACATTGCAGAGAGTGTGCTATTGTCATCATACTCAAATACCAAAAGATGCCCATCAGTGCATGCAGTCTGGCATCAATCTCACTCATGAGAAAGTCACCCTTCACTGGTGCCAATGTAGAATTTTCACAATAAACTATCAACCCGGATGCATCCCCATAAACCCGGAGGATCTCTATGAGTTGGGGAAGAGAGTTATGGGGCTCTGGAGCATGTTGTCAGTGTAGAGGGAGATCCTGTCTTCATGCCCTCTTGGCCAGCAAAATCCCTGAACTGGAGCGTCAACGCTTATATCTTCTAATGGCTCTATTACCAAGGCAAACAATAGCGTTGAAAGTTTGCAACCCTGGTGCGTACCACGCTTAATGGGAAAAGGACTGGACAGTACCCCACTGACCCTAACCGGTCCCCAGAAGTCTGTGTATTAGGTGGCTATCAGTTGAGTGAAGCACAGCCCAAAGTAAATTTTTTCACAATAGCCAAACTGATTTCCACCTTACTAATAGGGAGGTCAAAGTCACGTGACTCTGCATTATTCAAAGCACGTACTATGAAATTGCGTGCAAGAGGATGATCACACTCAGCTGTGATTGACCGGCAGCTAGTATATGGTAATTTGCAGTCGGAGGCAAACTCTGTGGCGACTAGAAGGCACTAGGAATTGGGGCGGCAGAGCCCCCTTGTCCCTCCTCGATTGGTGTGAGTTGTGAGTTCTATAGGGAGTACTTAGAAACCGCTCTAGGAAGTATACAGGAGCGGGCAAGTCTAGCAATCTCTTTAGAGGGGCCAAAAATATAATCAATACCCGACGACGTGCCATGCGGGGGATAGATAAATGTGTCTCTTGGTGGAGGTGCTGCCACGTGTCCACTAGACCCAATGCTTCTATCCAGTCCTCGAATCTGCAGGTTCTGTAGTAGGGGATCTCTGTGTATAGTCATAATCTAGTGAATAGTCCCGCCCATGTGCGTGGACCCCGGCAATCAAAAATAATCTCTTAAATTGTCAGAAAATTGCAGAACTGCAAAGACACTTAAGAGAAAATTTAAAGACAAATAATGCAGCCTATATTCACAGGCTACACTGTCCAGTACTTCAACTAGAAAATTCCACCAAAAATCCACAAACAGCAAAGCCTGTCCAGATTTCCCTTGCTTCAACAGCAAACACCCTCAGAAATGATAGAGAGGAAGGCATGGACAGACAAGCCCCATAGGCTGCCATTATGTGGCTTAAATAGGATACTGTGCCTTTAAGAGAACCTTCCAGAACTTTCTCCCAGTATCCCAGAATGCATAGCAGGTCCAACTTACTTTCAGTTCTTTTTTCCGGCTCCTGCTTACAGGACCCTGTGCATTGAGCTCTCCCTTTTTCAAGGGTTTATTGGATTTTTTGCACTTTTTGGATTTAAAAGTGTTCTCATTTGATTCTTGGTGTTTCCTTGTCACTTCTGTGTGTTTGTTCAGGCTTTTAGGGATCTAAAATGCCTGCTTTATTCGACAAGTGCCCAGCATGTGGAAGGAAGAAAGCCAAGACTGATCCACACGACGTCTGCATTATTTGCCTCCCTGATGAACATGTCCCTGAAGATTGTGACATCTGCCAGGGCTTTTCTACAAGGACCCTGAGGGAAAGGCAGAAGATTAGGCTCCAAGGCCTGGAAGAGAGGCGACTGCAGGCTGCAGGTGGGTCTGGGCAGGCTGGGAAGGTTCCCTCTGCCCCTGCTGAGGCCTCTGGGGGGCTCCCCAGAGGCAGGAAGACCAGCAAAAGGTCCCGGTCTCCGTCGACGTCGATAGCATCGACGACGACGTCGAGAGGGATGACGACGGTGTGTTCCCCTTCTCCCCGGGGCTCCGGGTCGAGACAGCGTGGAAGATCGACGTCGAGAGGCCTGGCCAGGTCGTCGTCGAAGTCACCGCCGACGGCGTCGTCGACGTCGAAGTCGAGGCATCGCCGTCGACGAAGACACCGGCGCTCGCCGTCGACGAAGACACCGCCGGTCGCCGTCGACCAGTTCGGCGTCGAGGGGATCCTCGGCATCGAGGACCGTGAGGAAACGGTCGTCGAGGAGAAAGAGTTGACGCTCGCCGTCGAGGTCTGACCGCTCGTCGTCGAGGGGGCGACGATCGGCGTCGAGGAAGAAACACTCGACGTCGAGGAGACGGCGTTCGACGCCAGAGTCGAGGGATCGCCGTTCCACGCCTGAAAAACGACGCTCGACGTCGAGCAGGAAGAGATCAGCGTCTCCAAGGATCTCAACCTCCTCTAGGAGGCGCAGGAGGGATTCTGGCGCCAAAAGTCACGCTGGATCTGGTGAAGCGCGTAGGAGGTGTCGCTCACGCTCTGGAGGGTCTGGATCACAGGCCCCTCCCTCGAAGAAGTCAGCGGGCACGGTGTACTCGGTGGTATATACACCGCCAAGGCCTTTGACCCCTCCTCCTCTACCGAAGGAGGCTCCTCCGGCTAAGCCGCCGCTCCCCTCCCTCCCTCCGCCATCTCCTGCGGGGCAGCCTCCGCCGCCGGTCCCTCTTCATAGACCGCCGAGGTCGGTGTCACTGCCTCTGCTTCCGACACCTCCTAAGGGTACGCCTACCCCGAAGCCCCAGGATAGGCCACGGAAGACGCCTCCACGGAAACCGGTGGGGCGCCCACGTGCTGGGAGGTCGCGCTCCCGCTCCAGGAGAAGGGAACGTTCGCGTCACAGGTCTTCCACACGATCTAGACGGCGCCACAGGAGACACAGGTCTCGTTCACGGACCGGGTCGTCTGGGACCAGGGACTACTCCCCGACCTTGTCAGATTCACCGGACACGAGGGTTTCACCGGTCGACGATCTGGTGTCCTTCCAGGACGTGCTGTTACGGGGTGCGGCGAAATTGGGCATTACTTTGACGGTACCCACTCCGAAGACTTCGGTCATCTTCGAGACGCTCCATCAGAAGCATTTGTCTCGGCCGTTACTACCACTGGTGCCGGGCCTGGAAGAGCCGGCCCTGGATCTTTTCCTCACTCCAGCGGTGACTAAGGCGGCACCTTCCAGACTGCAGAAGAAGTACCGGGCTCCGGACTCGGACCCGGCCTTTCTAAGGCTGGAGCCCCCTCCGGACTCGGTGATTGTGACGGCGGCGCGCAAACAGCATGCCACCACGCCTTCCTCCACAGTTCCGCCAGATAAGGAATCTAGGTGGTTGGATTCATCTGGGAGAAGAGTTTGTGGGACCTCGGCGACCTCAATGAAGGCTGCTAGTGCCACTGCCTTGTTGGGTCGGTATGACAGAGCCCTCTGGGAATCCCTTCAACAATTTGTGGAGCTCCTTCCGCGGGACAAGCGGGAAGACTTCCAGGAGGTGCTTAACGAAGGGATGTTGGTGGCGAATCAAGTCATCAGCGCTGCAGCCGACTCTTCTCTTCTGGCGGCGCATGGTTTCTGCCACGGAATAAACCAGCGACGACATGCATGGCTCCGCCTTACGTCTCTGAGACCGGACGCTCAGCAGAGGGTTGCCAATCTGCCATTCTCTGGCGAAACCCTGTTCGGGAAGCACGCTGACGACGAAATGGCCCGCATGAAGGCGGAAGCTGAAACGCTCACAGCGGTGGGTTTGGAGAAGCCCAAGGAGACCAAGAAGACGTACCGTCCGTTCCAACGCCTGTTCGGTGGTCAAGGCAGAGGGCGTGGCCAGTCTTCTGGACAACAGCAGCAACAACAACAGCAGCAGTTCAGAAGGCCATTCCAGAAGCGCCAGAGGGGCAGAGGCGGCCATCAGTCGGCACCAGCGACTAAGGGCCAGGCCGGGTCTAGGCCCTGAGCACTTACTTCCCCGACAACTGTTACCCGCTCCGGTGGGGGGAAGCATTCAATCTTTTCTGGCAGAGTGGAGAAAAATTACTCAGGACCAGTGGGTGCTGAATATTGTTTGCAATGGATACAGTCTTCGGTTCACCAGCCCTCCTCCATCGATCCCTCCGGTCGGCTCGCAGTATCAGCTGCGCGAGCTCCAGGCGGAGGCCGATATCCTGTTAAGGAAAAGGGCGATCGAAGTCGTACCTCTGTCTCCAAGGGGAAGAGGTCTGTACTCCCGGTTCTTTCTGGTTCGAAAAAAGGACAAGAACGAGTTCAGGCCCATTCTGGATTTGCGACAAGCAAACAAGTGGATTCGCAGAGAAAAGTTTCGCATGCTGTCGTTGCATCAGATTTATCCTCAGCTGCAACGGGGAGACTGGCTGTGTGCCATCGACCTCCAGGATGCTTACTTCCATGTGCCCATTGCACACAAACACAGGAAGTTCCTGCGGTTCCAAGTCGGCGCCAATCACTATCAATACACAGTACTGCCATTCGGACTGAAGTCTGCGTCGAGAACATTCTCAAAGTGCATGGCGGTGGTAGCAGCACACCTAAGGAAGAACAAGGTGTTTGTCTACCCATATCTGGACGACTGGTTGATCAAGGCCTCCTCCTTCGCGGAGGCGCAAGCGCACTTCCAGAAGACGTGCGTTCTCTTCAACAAGCTGGGGTTGCACATCAACATGTCCAAGTCGGTTCCGACTCCAGTCCAGTGCATTCAGTACTTGGGAGCCTCCATCGATACGCTGTCAGCAAGCGTGTCTCCTTCGGAGGAGCGACGATTATCACTGCTTCGGAAGGCTCGGGCTCTCATGACCGCTCCATCCACGACAGTGAGGACGGTGTCTTCTCTACTGGGATCGATGGCCTCCTGTATCTTTCTGACGCCACATGCACGGCTGCACATGAGACCGTTGCAAGAGTGCTTGGAGGATCAGTGGGACCAGAGGAGAGGATCTTGGGACGACAAGATACGTCTATCTCTGCATGCTCTTCAGTCTCTGAAGTGGTGGTGTTCAGCGGAGAATCTCCTCAGAGGGGTTCCCTTCCACAAGGACATTCCCACTCAGGTTATCATGACGGATGCTTCTCTCCAGGGCTGGGGAGCGCATTCCGGAGACCTACAGATTCAAGGGACGTGGTCCCCGACGGAGTCCACGTACCACATCAATTTCCTGGAACTCAGAGCTGTTCACTTGGCACTGAAGGCCTTTCATCCGTCCTTTCAGACCAACTCTCTGCTTGTTCAGACGGACAACACGACAACGATGTATTATCTCAACAAGCAGGGGGGCTCGAGATCACGCACTCTGTCACAGGAGGCGCAGGCGATCTGGCACTGGCTTCTGGCTCGAGGACTGTCGATAACGGCCACGCATCTGCCAGGTGTACAGAATGTTCAGGCAGACGAACTGAGCAGACTGATTCAGGAAAACCACGAATGGGTCCTAAACGACGAAGTACTAGGAGAAGTCTTCGCAAGGTGGGGAACACCAGACGTAGATCTGTTCGCCACCGCCGAAAACAGCAAATGCCGAGACTTCGCCTCCAGGTACTACCAGCCAGGGACGCTGGGGAACGCGTTATGGATCAACTGGTCGAACAGCTTTCTGTACGCTTTTCCACCCATTCCCCTGATTCCGACGGTTCTCATCAAGCTGTCCCAGTCCAGGGCGCGGATGATACTGATTGCCCCGGAATGGCCCAGACAGTGGTGGTTCACGGACCTGCTTCACCGGTCTCTCCTTCCTCACATGAAGCTGCCGTGCAGGCCGGACCTTCTCACGAAGTTCGGGGGGCGGATGGTGCACCCCAACCTCTCGTCTTTGAGTTTGGCGGCATGGCTCCTGAAATAGTGCAATATGGCCATCTGAATCTCCCTGAGGATTGTATGGACATACTGAAGGAGGCTAAGCGACCTTCCACTAGGACTTCTCATGCTTACAAGTGGAAGAGGTTTTGCATCTGGTGCAAGTCTAAGGACTATGACCCGACTACATGCAAGGAGGATGTCATCCTTCCATATCTGCTGCATCTGGCGCAGTCTGGCCTTAATGTTCATTCCATTAAGGTTCATCTGGCTGCTTTGACTGCCTACAGGAAATGCCCTTCACAGACTTCCTTCTTCCAGATCCCTGTGATCAAAGATTTTTTGGAAGGCTTGAAGAAAGTGTTCCCTCCTGTCAGGCTTCCTTCGCCTTCATGGGAATTGAATGTGGTGCTGTCCAGACTGATGAAGGAGCCTTTTGAGCCAGCACCTGTCCTGGAAGGCGGCGTTCCTCGTGGCCATTACATCGGCCCGCAGGGTGAGTGAAATTCAGGCGTTGTGTTGTCAAGAACCTTATACTGTATTTCATGCGGCTAAGGTTGTTATGCGTACTCACCCTAAATTTCTTCCCAAGGTTATTTCTGATTTTCATGTTAACCAGACCATAACTTTGCCTACGTTTTTTCAGAATCCTTCGTCTCCAGCGGAAAGGTCGTTACATTCCCTGGATGTTAGGAGGGTATTGAAATTTTATCTGGATAAGACCAAAGATATTCGTAGGTCTGACCAATTGTTTGTCAATTATGGATCAGTCAGGACGGGTCTTGCGACCTCTAAGCAGTCCATCTCTAGGTGGATTGTGTCCTGCATACAGCTATGTTACCAAAAAGCTAATAAGACCTTAGGAGGTAAGCCTAAGGCTCATTCCACCAGGGGCAAAGCTGCCACGACAGCCTTGCTCCGTAATGTTCCTATTGCAGAAATCTGCAAGGCGGCCACTTGGAAGTCGGTTCATACCTTTGCTAAGCATTACTGCCTGGACACTGATGCCAGGGCAGACGCTCAGGTTGGACAGGCTTCGCTGCGAAATCTGTTCGCACAGTAGTGGTGTTGATTCTCTTTTCTCCACCGCCGCTTTGGTGTGGGGATGGGCTTGCCATTCTATTCACTAGATTATGACTATACACAGAGATCCCCTACTACAGAAGGAGTAGTTTCTGTCCTGTAACTCCAGTTCTGTAGTAGGGGTATCTCTGTTATAGTCATAAGCGCCCTCCCGCCTCCCCGGTGGAGAGGGAGAGAGATGTTCATTTAAGGAATGCGACAGGTCTGGCGTGTTACGCCTTCAAAAAGAACTGAAAGTAAGTTGGACCTGCTATGCATTCTGGGATACTGGGAGAAAGTTCTGGAAGGTTCTCTTAAAGGCACAGTATCCTATTTAAGCCACATAATGACAGCCTATGGGGCTTGTCTGTCCATGCCTTCCTCTCTATCATTTCTGAGGGTGTTTGCTGTTGAAGCAAGGGAAATCTGGACAGGCTTTGCTGTTTGTGGATTTTTGGTGGAATTTTCTAGTTGAAGTACTGGACAGTGTAGCCTGTGAATATAGGCTGCATTATTTGTCTTTACATTTTCTCTTAAGTGTCTTTGCAGTTCTGCAATTTTCTGACAACTTAAGAGATTATTTTTGATTGCCGGGGTCCACGCACATGGGCGGGACTATGTACTAGATTATGACTATAACAGAGATACCCCTACTACAGAACTGGAGTTACAGGACAGAAACTACTCCTTCTAAGTGCTACAGAGGGGGAGTTGGACTCTAGGGAAGGAGTTACAACTGCCTTGAAGTCTCCTTCTATGATTGTCTGCCCTGGCAGGGACTCCACAAGCAGCTGTGAAAGGTCGTAGAGAGTGGATTTTAACAGTGATGGCTGGGCATAAACACTCAACAAACACCACGGACGTCCCTCCAAGAAGCCTGTGATCATTCCATATCTGCCCAACTGGTCAGTGACCACTATGTGGACATCAAGGGGAAAGGTCGGTTTTAAAAGTGTTGCTCCCCCTCCTGGAGCCCCTTGTATTATACATTTTGTTTTAGCTGCGTCTCCAAAGGGAAGGACAGGTTGTGCCCAGCAGGTGGGTTTCTTGTAGCATCAAGACTGCAAGCTGAAACACCTTGACCTATAGCATCACCTCTCCCCCTCTTGAGTTTGTTACCATTCCATGACAGAACTTGTAGCCCCATGTGGATGTAAGATTTCAGGCGGCTGCCATACCACATGGGGGTGCTGTTACTGTATAACACACACAATGACGCTGATTACCCATACACTTATAGTTGAATAATGACACAACAGGGGCCGAAACAATAGCCCCAAACTGCCCAACACCCCCCCTCCCTATGCCTACATCACGGAAGCATCTGCCACCCGCCTGAAATAAAAGAGAAGAAATTATAACCAAAAACATAAATTCTGGTGGGGATAGAATTAACAACAACCTGGGGATAGAAGACCAGGTAAACTTATGGGATAGTGGAGGTAAAGGACACTGATCGTTCCTCCTCTCCAGTACAAAGAAACTTGACCTGCTTAACATATACTCAGCATATCCACAGTGTGCAGCTGGGGTACACCCCCCTGCCCCCACATCAGTGTAGGAGAGTATCTGCCAACATGCCGGTAGCGAGGCCAGTCAGTTGACCACGGGGACGCCGGTTGATCCCAGCACCAGGGCAGAATGTGCTTGAACCTCGACCATCTTTGTTATTAGTTGCGTTGTAGTGGAACGGGGTCAGATGGTTCTACACCTTGTGAGGCTAGCTGACAGTCAAGCCTCCTCCTGAATCCACATCATCCTTGAGGGCCCATTGGGCTGCATTGCTCTCCGATCAGGAGGAACTCACTTTTTGGGCTCTTTTTTTGCTTGGTTTGCTGCTGACTCCAGGTGCACCTCTCCTTGGTACAAACACTTCGCATCTCCAGGCCAGGGGTCCTCTGGATCTCCTCGACCCCAGACCAGTCCTGTTCCAGTTTTTCAAAGTAGTAGGATTTATTGTTGAAGATGCCCTAACTTCGGAGTGAAACATCCGCATTAAGTGGAGACCCATGTTGTGCAATTTCTGTTTCATGGAATCAAAAGATCACTGCTGCTGGTTTACTAAATTGGTGAAGTCGAGGAAAATTGAGACCATACGCTCTGTTGAAGGATTACGTTTCTGTCCCTTTAGTTGAGGATATGGGTGACAGTGTGAGGCGTCGCTATCTGGAATGGCAAGGCTCCAGTGCCCGGTGCCTCCGCTTGATTATAAAATAAGGGGAGAGCATTGACTCTTTGAAGAATGTTTTGATCCAGTTCTACAGGAAAATGACTGCGTCACTGCCCTCCAACCCCTTGGGGAAGCTGACAAAGCAGAGGTTGCAACGTGACATATCCTTGACATCCTCCGCCCGGCTGCACAGTTCAAGGTTGGTGGCACTGCCTCTCTTCCGAAGATCACTACTTCCATCTTGTCTGTATTCAGTTTGAGGTAGTTAGACTTGATCCATGTGGTGAAGGCCGTCCTGCATGTGGCGAAGTTGGCTTTGGTGGTAGGGGTCATGTTCGACAGAGAGTATAACTTGGGAGCCATCAGCGTACAAGAGTATGCTAATGTTGTGCAATATACTGAGGTTGGCTAGCAGGGTCGTGTAGATGCTGAATAATGTCTGACTCGGGGACGATCTTTAGGGGACTCCGCAGATGAGGCTCTTGGGCTTCGAGATGTAGGTTGACTCTGGGTTCTTCTTTTGAGGAATAGTAGGATCCTGTTAAGAGCGGGTCCTTGGATGCCTGTGTCCTGTATCTTTTGATAGGATGGGGTGTCGAAGGCTGCTGGGAGGTAGAGTAGTTTGAGGGTCGCTGTGTATGCATAGCCTAGCATCATCCTGATGTCTGTGGCTGCAATAGGGCTGTCTCGGTGATGTGGTTAGGCCAAAAGCCTGATTGCTTGGTGTCTAGGAGTTGGTGTTTATTTAGATGGTAGGTGACGTGGCTTGATTACTTTATCAACTTGACCTAAAAGTGGTAGGAGGAAGATTGACCTATAGTTTGCTTAGTGGGTAGTGTCAGCTGAGGGTCAAGATTGATTTACATATAGTTGGATCCAAAGTGCCATGGTGCGCAACAGAACAATGTATTGCCATGCAACCCTGAGTGATTACCAGTGGCTGAGATTAATTCGAGCATTCTTTTGTATACTTCGAGTGCAAAACAGGCAAATCAAGGCGAAAGGAGTACAGCGGGGAGAAAGTGACCGAGTGAGAAAATGGCAAAACGTAAGCAAGTTGAAATGAAAAAACAGAGACATAGGTGTCAAAGCCAAAGTTGTGCAAAGCAGCAGCAGAGAGCGGGACAGTGGGAGGCGAGGTCACGATGCAAGTAGAGGCTGAGGGGCTTCACTTGACTGCAGTGAAGCATGGTTCGTAAGGGCTGGGCCTGACTGTAGGACCGGGCACTTGACCAGCAGGTATGGCGAGCAGGCAGGTCTGGCAGCGCCGTCTAATCAAGGCAGATCCAGTTTATAGGCGCTGGTCAGGACTCCGAATTATATAGGGCCTTTCAAACCCTGTAGAGGTTTTTGACTATGCAACATTCTTTGGATCGCCTTCGAAAACCTGGTGGTTCCCTAGGCCTCTAAGTCGACATGAATGATGCTTGTGGTGCTCCTCTTCAGGTCCATCTGATAGAGCACTAGGTTCAGTTGCTGGACAGTCATTTCAACCTATTCTCTGTCTATATATCGCCTGCCAACTCTGAAATGGTTAGTCCACAATTCCAGCCTTCTGATAGGGTGCCCTTTTACTCTAGTGTGAATACAGATTGCAGTCTACGGCGATCTTGCCATAAGTGCTGTATAGGATAATTCTGGTACATCACTCCCCGTAAACATGTTGAAGCCCAGAGTGGCCTCTCTGGCCTTAAAGGCATTCGTTCGACATGACCAAAAAGTTGACCTTCAATGTGGACAAAACCATTATCATCTTTAACTTGAGGAAACCATGACACATTCACCCCCTACAACTCTGTCAAATGGAAGTAGACCTGCTAGATGCGACTGTCTCACTGAGCTTGTTGCTGATTGTGTACCGCATCACTGGAGTGCACAGCCATGGAGAAGACAGTAATACTGGATGTCTTCTTTCCCCCTGAGAATGTAAACTCTGAGGATGTCCTTATCTATGAGATCTGGGGAGTGATGTGTCATAGGGGTCATTGTAACCCAGCAAACCGTTTGGCTCTGGGGTAGGCATCTGATGTGCTTTTATACAAATGGCTCTACAAAAGGTCAAAGACAGCCCAATATTTCTTGGCCATTCTACTTTCTCTAGCCTGGCCATGGCAAGCATAATTCTTGGATACCTTGCACCTCTTGAGGGCGCACATCTGGAAAATTCCACATCCTTTACAGTAATCTCTGAACTGGAGTGCCCTTTTTCCCCCAGGCACTAGCCTTTACTTGCTTAGAACTTTCTTTTGATAAATAAATGCTGTGGCAGCTGCTAGGAAGTACTTCAAAGGATGGCTGATGTTTTGTTACTTCGTTTTGCACCCTTACTACAGTAAGGAATATATTATTTTTCTGGTATTGTTAATTAAGCAATTGAAAATACAAATTTGTTTTGTGCAACAAGGCTAGATTCATCACCCCTGTTTAGTGCAGGGGAAAGAAAGCATTGCTCTTTGTGGAATTTTGGAATCTGATAGTGTTCCAAATGTTTGAGTGTCTGGAATCATAGTGCATGAGTAATGATTTTCAATTTGATGAGCACCGCCTAACCTCTGGAAAAGATCTTTTCTCGACACATTTAAGCGAGCTTGTAGACAGGAATTCTGCCTGCTTTAATAATTCTAAATATTTTATAGCAGTAACCGTGCTTATCAGAAAAAGAACATTTGTATAAATGTTTCTTTTTCTTCTCAAATGTTAGTATGAAGTGTACTCTTATTTAATAAATCTAGACTCCACCTTATTCTTGAGGCCTTGCAAACTGTGTTTCAAATCAAGTTTCAGATTTGACCGTGCAGCAAACTATTCATAGTAAACTAGTGGGTGACGTAAAGTGTATTCTTGTGATTTTCTAGATGGCTATTTTTCATCCATGAAATGACTGTGTGAAACATTTATTTTAAAAAGGGATCTGATGTAATATTTTTTAATCTGACTAAATCAATTTTAAGTTGAAAAATTAAATCTTACATCAGTAGTCGGTAGAAGACCCATAGAATTAGACCCACTTGAGTTAGTCATCAAGCCTCTCTGTAGCGCATGATTGACCTCTCCTCATCGAATGTGGTAAATCCATTCATAACTCCAATCCTAACATTTTGTCTTCGACTGTAAAGAGTCCTTGTGTTAACCAAGGATAAGCAGAGAGCTTAGTTTACAATCCAAGCAGCCAATTGTGTGATCTTGTATACTGGGACAGCAAAGCAATCCCACAGCTACATCTATGGAATAGAAAGGATATCTAAAATACTATTGGGCATAACTTGCAGCCTTTGAATAGAATGTGTACGTCTGAGATTCTAAGGCTGCCTTTGCTAGATGCATCATATTGTGCATCTGTGGTTTCAATGCATATATTGCACCAAAGCTACGACATCCCTGGTGACATTTTCTAGACATGTGCTTGTCAGAGGGGTGTTACATGGCTTTGTGAGTTACTTCACATCAATTCCTCAGGTATTTAGCTGTAGAACTAATATTCAGTTTGTTAAGGTGGTTATGCTCTGATATCCTTTGGGATCTTGTTCGCGCTATATAAAACTTTATAAATAATCAAATAAATGATCAATCTGATCGCCTAAGCCTTGATTCTGCCTTCTCCTCCTCCCACTCTTCTCTCTCCCCTGTGAAATCTGCCCACTGGTTGAGAATGGGTGAAGAGAGCCAGGGAGTCTATTTCTTTTTATCAATTTTTTTTGTATATAGCGCGAACTAGACCTGAAAGTATGAGAGCACTTTACATGCACACCAGTTTGTTACAGGCGGACGCATTCATTTTTGTTAGGCACAGGAGATAAAGTGATTTGCCCAGAATCACAGGATTCTGAGCGTCTCTGCTGAGACTCGAACGTGGCTTTGAGTTCAACTGCTCTAACCGTTTGGCCACATCCTCTACCATGGATAGAGGTATCTTTATGGTGACATTTATTGCTCATAGTTTATAGTTTGTGTTCAATTCTCTACTGTTGGACCTGCGATGGGCAAGCCCAGCACAAAGGGGGTAGCTTGGCTCAAGTGACAAGGCAAGTGAAGGCTGTAGTGTTAAGCCGGCTCTGACCCAATAATAACTCCTTGTACATCCACACCAAAAAGAAGGACACCACACCCCTTCTGTAGAAAAATACAATTCCTTTATATAAAAGTTCTTTGTTGTAAATAGGGTTGACTGGGAAAGCACATATACATTTCTTTTGGTCATACAGTTCTGGTAATAAATAGTATTAATAAATAGAATAACTTCAGGTATGAGTATCACAATAAATATCAGAATAAATATCAGGATAAATATCAGAATAAATATCAGAATAAATATTGGTTCATTTAAATAAACTACCACATGTTTCTTCTGGTATCGCTGCCACCAATTAAATACTTTAGAATCATTACATGTGCAATACGCTTCAAATGGGAAAGATAACTCTTACAGTTTATGCTGTTTTCAATGACCGGGTATACGGCTTCCCTGAGCACAAAATAAGGTTTGGGACTCTTTAATAATCACTCAGGGCGTATGCGCGTATATCTAAAAGGCAAGGAAACACAGTAAATACATCATTTGCACTCGGCGGTCACCGGGATAGGATCTCTGCTTTGCCGGTGAAGTCTATGCGCGCCTACGGGCTTTAGCACCACTTGAGCACAGGCGGCACCAGTTCAAAGTCTTTAGACTGACGAACGGGCTGCCGGAGAGGTCACACTACCTTCGCGCACAGTCAAATGAATGCCGGTTCACAGTTCCTTCACAACGCTGCATTCACTATGAAGAAACTGGCCCACCTCACATTGGCTGCAATCAAGATACGATTCAGTCGGGCACAGCACTTCTCTCGTTAGCGACGGGGCTCTCAGGGGCTCCACGTACCTCCCTCCGACTTTCGCATACAGGGTGGTTCCCGCCCACAGCTACAGCTCCCGGGCCACTGGGGAGTGGCAGAGGCGCTAGTCCCGCCCAACGAAGGCCGGCCTTTCCCCGCCCCGGCGCACCACCTCACCTTCAATCTGCGCAGGAAGCGCTCTACGCTGGTGGGGCTCGGAGACGTCCGAGCTCCCCTCTAGAGGCACCTGTCGGGAAGGGGGCACAGCTGACGATCGCGGTCGCGGCGAACTTGCTCTCGCCTCGCGACTCGATAAATCGATCACAGTTCACCACCGGGGGGGGGGGGGGCGGGGAGGCACACGAATCTGGCCACAGTCTTTTGGGGGCAATGAGGTACTCGCTGGGCAGGCGCTGTAGGCGCTAGATCACTTCTCACGTAGCTGACTGGAACGCCAGTCAGACACAACGCCAGCAACCCTTTGCTGCTCTACTGCCTGCGCTACCAGCCACCTCAGGGGTCAACAGGGCAGGTGTCAATCTGGTGTCAAGTCTGGAATCTCTAAATCTCCTTCTCTAGTCTGAACTAAAATGGCCGCCAGGGACTGGGCCTTATATAGCCAGTGCCCTGGGGTACTGGCACGAGCCAGAAGGTTCTAGAACCTTCTCTGGCTGTGACAATGACAAGGCACTCTTGAGGGGTATTTAGGACACTCACAGCCACCGTACTGGGGTTCTAGAGCAGCCATTTTGTGTACCTGAGGAAAATAAAGGAATTCCTGTCAGAAATGAGCGCCAAACAAAGGGCGCCAAAACCTCAAAAGGCCAGGGTTCATGAAGGCTCCAATGGGAGTCACTTCACATGAGGAAAAAGGGTGTCCACCATTTTAGGTTCATTTATACAGGTTGACAACCCCAGTTTGTAATGCCACAGGTTTGGGCCAGGCGCCTTGTAAATAGGTGCCTCAAACCTTGTGAGCAACTGGGCATCAAGGAACATCTAACCCCATGAGACAACACATAAAAAGTCCTGGTAGACAAATAGAAAACGACAAATTTTGGGAGGTACAGGGGAACAAAAGAAATCATAGTGGTGAGGGGACTCTCCGAAGCAGACGGGTCTAACATCAACACATTACCGCTATCAACAAAGAAAACAAACACTCATTGGCTCTGGTGAAGGTATGCACCATTGTGAGAAAAGATGTTACCTATAGGAAGAATGTCTGCTTGCATCGTACTGACGACATTGTTTTTGTTGAAAAGCTATAGAAGCTGTTTCTAACCTATCACTAGGTTGCACAGTTTGTTGATAAGGTGAGCATATAATGTAACTTTGTCCTTTCTTATTCCTGAAAATCACTTTATTCTTTCCATCCAAACATCGCCAAATAGGATATGAGAGCATAATCTGATATCAACTTGACAGTCGATGGAAACACAGACTTTGCGGAATACTTTGATTGGGGTTTGAAAACTGAGCAGTTTGAGTGTGCATACAATGTGTCACCTCCGGATGTGGGGAGGTACACCTTACAGATAAGAGTTTATAGTGTCTCTCAACTATGGTTCTCAAAAATGGTTCTGCTCATTCCTACAAAACAGATCTCAACGAGTTCTAATCAATCATGACTTATCCGATCAGACACCGGTCACTATCGGCGTTCCCCAAGGTTCTTCACTTTCGCCCACCCTCTTTAATCTTTCATGGAACCCCTGACTGAAATCCTCAAACACTCCAACATCTCCTACCATATAGACGCTAATGATACGCAATGGTACATGAAGATTACCTCCCCTAAGGACATCAGCACTCTCAATAATATCTTGAACAAAACTCAGCACTGGTTAACACTTAACCAAATCAAACTTAACTCCTTCAAATCCGGATTCCTATTAATCTCGCCTCCCAATCCCACCTTTAACATCAAAGACTGGCTCCCACTACTCACCGCCTTGAACTGTACCCCACATATCGTTGATTCAGCAAAATCCCTAGGAATAACGCTAGACAACAACCTCTCCATGATGAATCACATCAGCTCCACAACCAGAGTGGCCAATTTCCAACTCCACGTCTTAAGAAAACTAAAGTCTTTCCTGCCCAATGCAGATCTGAAGATGGCGGTTTAGGCTCTCCTCATCTCCAAACTTTCCTATGGGAATGCTACCCTTATTGTCCATCAAAAATAAAACTAGCACCGCTGAGGGCTACCCTCCATGCGGCTGTACTGCCCATCACAGGCGTAAAGAAAAATGATCACATCACCCCAGCCCTCCACTGTCTGAACTGGCTAACTTATCAATCTAGGATCCACCTAAAAAATAGCAGGCATGACATACAAAGCCATCCACCACAACACTCCTTGCTGCCGGGCTCAGGAACAGGTTGTATCTGGAAGGAATAGAGCTTCTCTTAGTACATGCTCCCTACTGCTAAACCCCCAAAAATGTCACAAAAAGAAAACCTAAAAGGGATCTTTCTCTGGAATTGCCCCAGAAATTTGGAACTCTCTTTCCCCAGAGATCAAGACCATCCCTTCAGTCGTTCTTTTCAAAACGAAGTAAAAATTAGACAACTGAATAATCTCCTTCCTATCTGATGCGACTATCCACGCCAATTTGATTTCTTTGCTGGTGTTTTCACTATGTCTCTTTGTATTATCTTTACATGCTGTATATTCTATATTTTGCTCCTTTTATATTTGAAGCTATTTATTAGGTTGTACAGCGCTCTGACACTAAAAGTTTGGTCATGTTCACACTTTATAAAACTTTATAAATAAAAATATGAAAATGTCAGATGGTTATAGCCCTTCTTTTAGCTCACTCACTATGATTCCTTTAGGTGTTTTTATGAGCGGAAGCTGCTGCTTGGAGCTTTTGCTGAGTGGAAGGAGCAATGGTGGGTTGTTCGGAAGGAGTGGAAGCTGAGCATCCGAGCTGACTGCCACTACAGGTCAGGTTTTCATATTTTTATTGATTTACAGAAAAAGCAGAGTTCAGAATGTATTTGAAGCATTTCTTGTTAGGCACATAGTTCCCTTTATCAGCCTGCACAGACATCTTTTTCAGAAGCCAGAGTCCTCCCTGGCGTGCATGCCCTCACATACAAGCAATAATGCAACCCACGCTGTGGTATATAAAAATCCCATTCTTTCATAAATGAGTAAACACTTCCACTACATCTCACCAGCTTCACTGAGGGTAAGGATGTGGGTACTGATACGTTTCTGCACTGAAAGCAATGTACATGAAGGAGAAGGAATCTATATGCTAGGGGTTAAATACACAACCTAATATACATGAGCCTGAATTGGTCTCTAAATTATTATACAGTGCCATTGCTTCCCCCCTAGGCCTACATACATTATTATTGTGTATGTTACATGCCTGAGTTTAAAGACCTAGTTTCCACACTAATAATGAATGAAGCCTGTATGGATGTGTAATCTTCCATCCTTTCCACCCCTCCCGGTTAGTAAGGTATACAGTCTCCTATCCGTTTTGTTTGTTTTCACTTCTTGACATATATATCTAGACCATTAATTAACATATTCAAACACTGTCTCAACTTGCATGCCTAATGTTTTATTAATCCAGGACCCACCATGCATGTACATAAAGTGATCTAGATGCATAACCTTTAGCAATTATTCACTGGGTAGGGGCCCTCCGCTCGTCTGTGCTTTAGGGGCAATTTGGGGTTATTTCCATCAGAGTTGTTAAGACAATGAGGTAATTCTAAAGCAGCCAGTCTACTAATCAAATGAATTAAAAAAATATATATATTAAAATAAGTTGGTTTTTGAACGGGGATATTTTTTACCACTTCTTTTATATTGAGTCACTTTTTTTCACCTATTTACTTAGTGTACTTTTGCATTGTCAACACTATATGTGAGGGAGGAACTCTATTTAGTAGTTCCAAAACATAAATCAGTCAAAATGTAAATGAATAAGAAAAATAGCATGTGTTCATTATCTATATCTATATCTATACTACTAATATAAAGAGAGAACTGTGTCCTTTGAGCCAGGTAAACTCGAAAAGTACACCACCAATCACAACACCCAATACAGCGTTGGAAAGGGGAGGTCCAGGAGATGGACATAGGCTATACATCACCACACCATATACATTAGGGGGGGAAAGAACGTTAGGGGAAAAGTAGTCCTTAGGCGTAGGCATACAGTGATTGATCGTGGCGTTCAGCGTCATGGGCGCATAACGCGGCGTTTGGCGCATACAACGCGATAGCGCGTGGGCGCGGAGCAGGGAGGAGCGCGGAACCGACACCCGGTTCACTGCAATGTGCGCCACTGGAGCCGTGGGGAGAAGCGGCGAAAGTGCAGCCGTAAAGAACAAAAGTAGGGCGGCGTTCAGCCTACGGCCAGGAGCGCGGGGAGGAGCGCGGAAGTAAGTGTACTAGAGTGATAGTGTGAACCGAAACCCGGTTCACTGCGGAGGAGCGCGGAAGTGAGTGTACTTGAGTGATAGTGTGTGTACTTGAGTGATAGTGTGAGGAGCGCGGAAGTGAGTGTACTCCAGTGATAGTGTGAGGATGAGGTGACTGGGCTCAGGAGATTTGGGGGGGGAAGGTGCGCAGGCTCTCACAACAAAAGGCACAGTACTTTGAGGGGAAGTGGGCAAAAAGGGCTGATTGCTAAAACACAGAAAGGAGCTGGCCGTGTCCGGGTTGCGCAATGCTGGTGACTACCTTTCACCTCGCAAAGCCTACCCGGACAACGTCGGGACGGGCTGCTAGTTAGTTGTATATTTTGCTTTATATTCGATCAATCCATTGTTTTGAGAAGTATGTATGTCCTATTTGTTCAAAATCAAATTGATGGAAATCTGAGAACTAGAGCACATCCTTTCAAAAGGAAATGGGTCCATTGCAAAGGTCCAGGAATGTGTAATTTAAATATTTCTTTTCATTAATTTCTTAAACCAATTATCATAAGAGTTTCAAATTAGAGTTTTGAGAACCCAGTCGCCAGCAACCTGTAAAAATAGTGGATTTAGTAGTTGTTGATATATGCTAAACCAGTAACAACATATAAATAATGATAATCCGTGAAAAAGACACTTTGAACATGCTTCCAACATAAGAAAAAAAATCTCATAATTGACAATAGTATTGTTTAGGGCAGCTCCTCTATTCTTTAGCCCACACATCATTATTGACATTTCGACAAGATGTACAGCTCAAAACAAGCATGATTCTAACATTTCAGCTGTCCCCGGTAGTAACATATTAAAATAATCCGTGAATTGTGGGTGAAAGACTACTATCTTGAAAGATGGTCCTATTATATTGAAAATGTTTTTTTCTAAAGGTAAAAACATGCTTCAGTATTAGAGGGCTTAGCAGAATATCTTTCAAGATGGTGTTATTTCCCTGCATAAATGGATATCAGCCATGGTAGTTAAAGGAGGAAATACTATTAGATATTGTTTGGATGGATGTGTCCATCCTTAACCTGCTGATAAGTTACCCTCTTCCTTTCTGGCACAACCAGCACAATAGATGTTTGTATAGAGAAGACCCGGAGACCATGTTTGCATCAGTGCATTTCTAAAAGTGATGCACCCTGGGCCCTTGTACAGAAAATTAGAAGTAGAGCACGTTCTTCCAACATTAGCATCATCAGCCAGAGGCCACAGACCTGAGTGAAATTTGGTGAAACCAAACAGGATCCAGGTAGCTATTAGGCGAAAAACTGATGCCTGAGAACATCTGTTTGAACTTTCTTGTTGCTTAGTACATGCTATGTTGATAGAGGCACTAGATTTAGTCCTGCAGATTAGCTTATCATCTGCTGTAGGATTCTCTGTGACTCTTTGTTCCACTGTGCAATTTATGGAAGGTTTTTTCACATTAATGTATCTCTGAACAGTCAGAAAAGATAGAGATAAGATGTGGGTGAACATAAAGAAACCATGCCAAATTGCTTGCACCTCTGTCTACTTGGAGTGAGATACTGCCAGAGAAGATCACATATCCTGGATATTTCTCATTTAGAGTGGCTCGTCCCTACACTGCTTGGGGAAATAACTGTGTTGATTAAATGATAGTGAGGTTTGGATTCTCAATGGACTGCTGCAGTCGAATCTGTTCTGATAACATGTTAAAAAGCTTAATATCCTGTGACCCTGGAGTCAAGTAGTCGTATATGTATCTCACCAGGTTGTGATGCAATTATCAAACTGTTGAAGTGCAAGGGGCCATACGCACTTTAACCTACAGCTGCAGGCTGTTAATGTTTCTTTATGTTGGAAGGCTGTAAAATAAGAGTGCTATTTTGTTTCTACTAATTCAGTTGGGAGGTTCTTATACTTGCATCTGAGCAGAATAATGAGTCGCCGGTTGGTTTAATATTTTTTTTAGCTTTAACAGAATGATCTTTCAACAACTGGCAATAAAAGGGAGTTGCCAAGAAAATAAATTCCCCTCCTTTTTATGGCACTAAATAACGGGACAAAGAGAGCAAGCCCAACCTTTATAATGGAAGTCAGTGGGAATTATTCCCCCAATGAAAATTCTTAAGACATGATGAAAAATTATGCATTTTACTGCATCAAAGGAATTTTGTCAAAAACTGAATTTACCCGCATTTACTTCTATCTTTCATGATTTCCATCTTCTAATTTTCCTTCTATTTCCTAAATCCTGCCCTTCTTTCCATCCATCTTTCTTTTCTTATTTCTATTTTGTCTTTACTTCTTTCCATTCTCCTTTCATTCTTCTGTCTCTCTGTGCCTTTCTCTCATTCTTTCTGTTTACATTTCTTTTTCTTTCCATCTTTCCTTCCTCCCATCCGTTCATTCTTGTGTTCCTTTTTTATTATCATTCTCTTGTCCTACTTCTTCCCCTTCATTCTATTCTTTTTCTTTTTGTTTTCCTTCCATTCGTTAATTATGTCTTGTCTCTCCTTCCGGCTCTCATTTAGTCTATTATTATTTTATTCTGTTTTTCTCATTTCATTCCCTCTTTCCATGTTTATTTCTTTGTTCCTTTTATCTTTTCATCTAGCTGAGCTTTTTCGATCATAAATTCGTTCTTTTGTGCCTTCGTTTGTTCTTCCTTTTCTTTTTTTTCCTTTCACTCTTTCCTTATTTCAATTCTTCTTTTGTGCCATTTTTACATCCTGCTTTTCTTGTTCCACCTTTCTCTCCTTAGTTGCATTCCATTCTCCTTCCCTTCAGTGCGCTCTCCCTGAATTTGCCTCATACTTTTTCTTTACCATTTTAATAATTTCTCTTTCTCTCTCTGTAAAAGTTTTTTTGCTACTTTGGAACCCTTTGCGCTCCAGACAACAGCTATGTTTTATTCATTTATATTTCTCTCTTTTGATGACCTGTGAGCCACAGATCCAAGTTAGTAAGGGCCATACAATACCTGTCCATGTGGCCCACCCACAGAAGCTGATGTAGTGAGTGCTTCGCTACAGTTGTGCTGCAAAAAATGCAGAGGGTTCTTCCCAGCTTGGTGAGCGGAATCTTTGTGCACCAGCCAATAGACCCGGTAAAAGTAAACCTGAATAAGAGTGTCAAAATTCCTACAAGGGAAAACCCATAGGCTGGACATTAGATTGAAGAAAAGAACTTGGGGTTAATAATCATGACCATTTATCACAAAGTGCTGGAACCTCCAATGCAGGGGATACATTTTCAAGTGAAGGTAAGCATTTTGTAAATCCAGTTTGTGTAAGAAAGCTACTATCGTTACTCTATGCAAAGTCTACATCCTGAAATGTATCTTTCTAATAAATATGCCTAGCTTTAGGTAGGAGACCAGGCAGATCTCCAGAATGCACCTCCTTCCAGAACCAGATCATCCCTTCTGATGTCTCCCTTGAAGTTTAGGTCTTCTATCGTCTTCATTGCCCCTTATGTCTTTATGAGGTTTGGGAATTGGTGTGAACAATTATTAAATGCTTGCTGGGAGGTAAATGAACTCCATCAGAAGTTGCGGATCACTCTTTTCAATCTTCTCTCACTATTACAAAGAGTTCACAGGTTTAAAAAAAAAAATAGGAAGTACAACCTCCCACATAATCTGTCTCTGATCATCTTGGAAATACAAGATAGTCATGCCTCTAGAATTTGTCTCCCTGCAGTGCAGTGTTGAGCAGAGAATGATCAATCCTGACTCGTACGCTTCCCACGAAAGGACCCTCCATGTGGATGTTGGAGTCAACAACAGAATGTTAGAATATAGACATTGCTCTTCCTTTTGAAACAGAGCTTAAAGGGACTGTTAGTTTGCAGATATTCTTATTAGGCAGGACATTTTTGGTTGGCACAAAGGGAAGTCGGATGTTACATTAAGATGGAATCCTCTTTGAATATCAAACCAAACTCATTCTCAAGATCGTTCAGGGCATATAGCTGTGTGAGATATCTGATAAACACTGTCTCCAGACCCTGCTATATTTTAATGAACAGTTAATATATTTCTTGATGTAATAAAAGTGCAAATACAAAGTTGTGTATATATCCAGAGAGTATGTTGCATGCCTCGAAGTGAGGCCTGTACAGGCTACATTATATTATAAGTGATCCAGCATTTCACCTAAATCTACCCACTGTAAGCACTGCGCATTATCACTGGCTTTTATATACTCCCTGGTTTTCAGGTGCTTGATCGGTCAAGTAAAAAAAACAACTTACAATCCCCAGTTCTCAATTTCTGAGGAGTAGAGGCTGGCTAGACCTTGTGCTTAGCTGAGTTCAGTGTCTTGTACTCATGAAACTAGTTCATATTTTGGAATGGGAAAACACCCAACCAATATTCCACATTCACTCTAATGTGGAACAGACAATGCTTCTTGTATACATTATGCAATGTATGCTTCAACTGGGCTTCATGTGTTTAGCAAGGTGCGACTAATGATGATTCTGTTGAGGCTGAAAAATCAGTATATATAGAACCCTCGCATGAGCCCATCACACACAGGATGCATTCACAACCATAAATGTATCAGTTTTTAGGCTCATTTGGGTCGGACTAAAAAAAAGAAGGTGGGTTACGGCCCTGCTTCCCTTGTGATGCCCTACTAAGGATTGACTAACCACCTCCATCTTGGTGTCAAGATGGCAGTGTTTTAGCATCTCTACTTCCATTCATTACCCCCGTTGTCTAACTTGCGCACCATGCCTCCACTCAGCCATAGGAAAACATACCTGCACCTAGGAGAAAATTGACATATTACAGTCTAAAGCTGATTCTTTCCAAGAACGTCACCCTCCTTACAAGTGTTGCTGATCCTCCACAAGAAACCCCGCAACACAGGTAAGCTGTCTCTCATTCTGTTTTAGCCTGTAATAACAAGTCAATGAAACAGACATTCACAGCAGACGGCGAGAAATCAGTCCGGGGTAGTGCCTAGTATTACGCTTGAGAAACACAGCAACGGAGTCCTTTTTGCTTAATTGTAACAGTGAAAATTGGAACCTGCCACCTATTCATAGACCAATAAATACAGGATTGGAGGTGGGAACATTCTTGTGTCCAGCTAGATGAGTAGCTACTAAGTTTATCAGTCTCAGTGGTGAGACTGGTGTAAAGAAAGAGGTAGACCGTGGTAGTGTACACAAGCAAACTGCGAGACTGACACAGAAAGCAGTTCCAGAGTGACAAAAAAAGCGCAACCTTATCCCTTGTCCCTCAGCTGACAAAGTGTGTTGTTTTCTCTTCCATTAGGTATGTCTTGTACAACCTCACTTTCAAGGCATGGACAACATATATCCGTCACGAGCGCCAGAAAAGAACCAAATACCAGGCAGCAGCACTTCATGGTGAGCAGAAGGGAGACTGCTTGATTGTTGGTGGGAGCCAGAGTGAAGCTTACATAATCTTGAGCTGAGCAAGAGATCTAGAGAGGTCAAAAAAGCTAATAAAGCTGGCTGCATATGAGGGAGCATGACTGTGGCATTTGCAAGAGCAGAAGCAAAAGTGAGCAATCCTTTTTCTATTTTTTGTTTTTTAGTTACATAGCTCTTCACGTCACTGCATAAGTAAATGAATGTACGACACATAGGGTAACCTCCTAAATGGGTTCAGAAAACATACCCAAGCTATAAGACTCCATGCTGGCATAGTTTGAGTGCCCTTTGGTCATGCTGGTTCTTCATCATGGGATTCTCTCTGATACCTGGTAGACTGTATTTGAACAGGTGCATAATCCTCAAACACCTTCATAGACTTTATGCATATGTTCTGGTCATGTCCGCTTCTACATGACTACTGGTCAGCAGTATCAACCTCTTTAGCGGCAGCCACGGGAGGAAGCTTGCCACATACATGGGAGGCTTGTCTGTTTGGCCTGTATAAGCGGACGAAAGCCCAGGCCAGATTCTGGGACCTTGGTTTAATAACGGCAAAGAGGCTTATTACCAAGCTCTGGAAGAATTGCGAACCTCCCCAGGCCATGCACTGGCGCACATCATTTGATAATTGGGCACAGGCAGAAAGTGTAGCCCTGCGTAGGGAAGAAACAGTGGGGCTCCGCATGTATCCAATAGCTCAAACCTGGGACAACACCCTGGCTACTTTTTACCAAGTGTGCCTACAAGGAGGGATTGCTAAGAAGTTCCTCCCTCTGAACGTCGCTCGACCCCCCCCCCCCAAATCTGCCTACCTGCTCCTCGCACTGGCCCCCGACACCTCCTTTGACGATTCCCCCCCCCCCCGCTACGGCCGCTGCGCGTAGTATTGGACGACACCCACGACAGATGAGGCAATACATATAATTATCCCTGCCCGTATCCCCGTCCCATTTGTTTTAATAAAAGCTTCTTACTTTTTATTTTTTCCTTTGTGTTAGTTTTCAGTCCCTATTCTCACAAGTTCTTATTAGCTGCTTCTTGTTATGAGCAAAAGGTGTTGGATATTGCTTATTTGCCGATCTTCTTTTTTGAGCTTTACTTGGTGGCTGAACGATGACACTGAGCACACAGTTGTAGATATCCCCCTGGTATGAGCGCGACACTCACGGGTACAACATAAGAGACATACCCTGAGAATGAGGGACGATGACAAATGCTGCACATGTTCTTCCATGCAGTAATACCCTAACTGTCCGGCTCCCCTCACTACAACGCCCCTTCTGACTGGGATGTTACCTATTGCCCGGGACGCACCGCATCTGCCCTGCTAGTTGCACTCTTGTCAGTATCCTGACGAGCCCAATCCCTTTTCACCTGTCAATTTATTGCCATAGGTACCCTACCACATGGGTTTTGTATTGCTGGACAAGACTGGGTAGAGCTGCAATCCTAGCAAACTGTTGTCGTGGAGAGGTATTTTTGAACAGCTGTATTGAACATCCTTGATATGCTATGTTTTATCCTGTTTTAACTCCTTCATTTGTATGATCATGTATAGACAATGGATGTGAAATGTTATGCTTCATCAATGCTACAGCTGTACTATCGTACTCTCCTGTACTCCCATGAAAGAAATGCAATAAAACATATTCAAACCAAAAAATGATCCTCAAACACCTTCATACATATGCCTGTTTTAAGATTTGAAAATAAAGAAAGCAAGAAAAAATACTTAAAGGAGGCAACCTTTTAAATCCGTTGTTTTTAATAAAACCTAATCCAATTAGATAAATCAGTCACAGTATGACTCATTGTGGCGGGGTCGTAGGCAGGGGTCGGAGACAGGTTCTGGATAGATAAGGCTTTATTTTTGAAAAAGTTATTTTGCTGCGTGAAGCAAGTCTTTCAGGGGTATATTCGGCTGGATCCGTTGTAACTGGTGCCCTCTGGGGAGTCTCAGTGTTCTTGCTTTTCTCCCTTTGACGAATGGGTACTGCTCTTCCTCGGTTTCGTCACCGCCGGCATGCAGGAAAGAAATGTATAACTGTCATCAGGACACAATTCTTCCTTTGCAATGCCCGGGGGAACCAGGGTGTGAAAGGGCGCCGCTGCAAACGTGTATGTACAAAGCTATATACACGATGTGGAAGGTGGGCAGTTTGTGAGGAGAGAGTGTGAAAGGGATAACGGGAAGGAGGGGGTGGGAAAAGTTATATACAACGGGGACACAGGTAGTAGCAGGTCGGATGAGTTAAGTTAGGGACGAGTCTCCCCACCTCCCATCCCAGCCTGACACCCGCTGCCGTACCTGCTTAAGCCACACTCCTCTCGGTTACTCTTGGGGAGGTTGGCCTCCTGGCGCAGCAACTCCCTCTGGTAATTCACTGCTCGTTCTCCTTCTCCGACACTCCGCTTCTTTTCCGCTCGCTACTCGTTCTTCACCGCACACCTCAAACTCCTCCTGGGTGATGTCACACGCCATCCTCTGGCAGTGTTGCCAGATTTTTAGACCCGTCCCAAGCCCAAAGCCGCTCAAATAGAAGCCCAAAACAAGCCCATCTGAAAGAAACAGGTTAGTATTAGATTCCTTACCTTAGAATATCCCCAGGCGTCAGTCTGGATCCGGAAACTTTTGCGTAGCAGTACCCCTGCGCGTCGGTAGGCGTCGTCTGCAGGCGTCCCCTGCGGCTCCGCGTCCGTCGTCGGCGTCGTGCGCCGTGATGACGTCGCTGGAGTATATAGACGACGCCTCCGCGCGCTGACGTCAGTTCTTCTTTTTTCCGCGCCAGTTAGCGCAGATCCGAAGAGCAGTACTCCGGTCTTTTGACCAAGTTTTTGATAATTCCTAATTCTTTCTACGGTGCCGGTAGGATGCCCGGTTTCAAGAGTTGCGACGGGTGCGACCGCCTGATGTCGGTCACCGACCACCATCGACTCTGCCTCCGGTGTCTGGGCGCGGACCACGACGTGGAGTCCTGCGTCGACTGCCGGGCCTTGACTAGTAAAGCTAGACGGGAGCGGTCCCGCAAGCTGCTCGAGCTCCGAGTGTCGGCCCCGCGTCGAGAGCGGTCCCGGTCCGGTCGGAGGTCGAGCGAGCGGTCGAGGGAGCGATCGCGGAGCCGCCATGAGCGCTCCGGGAGTCGCCGCCATTCCTCCGGTTCGTCAGGTAAGCGTCACAAGAAGTCGGGGCATCGTCATCGTACCCCCGACTCCCCCCCGACGCCCGCGTGATGCGGCCGGGGGTTCGGGTGGCCCCACCCCCGCGGCCCCGCGTGGGTCGCCGACGCCGTCTGCCCCATACCCGTCGGTCCCTGGGGAAGGCGCGTCGCGCGAGGAGATTGATGCGTTCCTCATGGCTATGAGGGCGAGGTCTCCTCCGGCGGGGCCTACGGCGCCTGCGGGCCCGTCGGTCCCGTCTGGGGGCCCGAGCGGTTCGGGTGCTCCTGCCCCGACGCCGCCAGCGGCTCCGGCCCCGGCGCCGCTGGGTCCCTCAGGTTGGTCGCCGGCTGGTCTACCGGCCTCTCCGGCGCCGATTCCATTGGGCCAACCCGTGGTGCCGCCTCCGCGCGACGCCGTGGCTCCGCCGTCGGTTCCGGCCGGCGTCGGGTCCCCGGCGCCGGCGCCGCGCGGCGCCACCCCCATTCCCTCTCTGACTCCTGCCGCGGAGTCGGACCGGCATCGCCCGACGCCGAGTCCGGCGCCGTTGGGGCCCATTGGCTCCGAGGAGCCAGTCTATATCGTCGACCCAGACTACGGCGATGAGGACGAGTATGGAGAGGGTTGGGAGGGGTCTGAAGACCCTTTATCCCGTGCCTGCCAGTATGAGGACTGGGTAGGTGACTTGGGTGATGCCAGTGGTCTGGACGAGTCGCCCAACCCTGGGTTTGTCTCGCCTTCCCCTGTGGCGTCAGAGGCGGGGGCTGCCTATTCGGTGGTCCTGATGAGGGCTGCCAAGGCCTTGCGCCTTGAACTCCCCGTCGCTAAGGTCAAACCTAACATTCTGACCGAAGTGTTTAAACCGCAGTCATGCCCTCAGGAGCCTCTGCTGCCGTTTAATGAGGCCCTGACGGATGTCCTTTTGGGCACCTGGTCCAGGCCCGCTTCGGTGCACCGGTTGACCGGAACGTTGCCAGGCGTCACCGTCCGTGCTCGGACGACCCTGCCTTCCTCTCCACCCATCCCTCCCCGGAGAGTCTGGTGATCCAGGCCTCCACCTCACAGTCCGCATTCCCATCGGCCCCGCCCGATCGGGAGTCAAAGCGGTATGACCAATTTGGCAAAAAGGTCTTTTCCTCTTTGAGCGCTGGACTGCGGTCTTGTAATACCGCGTGCCTCTTGGGCCGCTACACCCACTCCCTGTGGGATACGGTCGCGGAGTGTTTGCCGCAATGCCCGCAGGAAGTGCGGGACAAGCTCAACCAGGCCTTGGTTGAAGGCCGGGACGCGGCGAGGTACTCGATCAGGTGTGGTCTTGACACGACCGACTCGCTGGGACGGGCTATGTCCACGACGGTGGCGATTCGTCGCCATGCTTGGCTGAGATCTGCCAACTTCTCGCCGGACGTCCAGAATGCCCTCATGGACATGCCATTTGATGGCAGTCGCCTGTTCGGTGACAAGGCGGACAACGCGCTGGAGCGCTTCAAGGACTCCAGGGTCACGGCCAAGTCCTTGGGTCTTTCGACCCAGCGCCAGCAGACGGGTTCGTTTCGCCCCTTTCGTGGCCAAGGAAGGGGCGGTCCCACACGTGCTGCCAGCCACGCGCCGCAGAACGCTCCCCAGCGCGGTGGCGGCCGTGGATTCCGCCGTGGTGGCGGTAGAGGGCAGCGGCGAGGTCAGTCCACGCCTCCCCCCGCTGCAGCCTCCAAATCTTCCTAGTCCGAGCTTTCGGGCTCACGTGACGCCAGTGGGTGGCAGGGTTCGCCATCACCACTCCCGCTGGCGCGCGATTACATCGGACAGGTGGGTACTGCAGCTCGTCCGAAGGGGCTACTCCCTCCCCTTCGAGTCCACTCCTCCAGCCATGCCACCGCAGAACCACCGTGTGTCGGGGGACCACTTGACACTTCTGCAGGAGGAAGTTACGGCCCTCTTGGCCAAGGGGGCCATCGAGCGCGTTCCTGGGCCAGAAGTAGGGTGTGGTTGCTACTCCCACTACTTTCTGGTGCCCAAGAAGGACAAAGGAGGCCTCCGTCCTATCTTGGACCTAAGGAACGTCAACGGCTTCCTCCGGAAGGAGAAGTTCAAGATGTTGACTTTGGCTCAGGTCTTGGCTGCTCTAGACCCACAAGACTGGATGGTAGCGTTGGACTTGCAGGATGCGTATTTTCACATCCCCGTCCTGCCGGCCCACCGACGTTACCTGCGGTTCACGGTAGGCCAGGAGCACTTTCAGTTTATCGTGCTCCCATTCGGCCTTACCAGCGCCCCACGGGTGTTCACGAAAGTGATGGCGGTGGTCGCAGCTCATCTGCGCCGGTTAGGGGTTTCAGTCTTCCCCTACCTCGACGACTGGTTGTTGAAGGCGGGCTCGCCCCAAACAGTCGTCCACCACCTTCAGATGACGGCAGACCTCCTGCACGAGCTGGGGTTTTCCATCAATGTGCCGAAATCACACCTGTGTCCCTCTCAAAAGCTCCTTTTCATCGGAGCGGTTCTCGACTCTGCGCAGTTTCGGGTTTATCCTCCGGAACGGCGGGTCCGGGATATTCAGGCTTTGATTCCCATCTTTCAGCCAGGTTGACGCTGCGGCTTCTGGGGCTGATGGCCTCCTGCATCCTACTGGTGCATCACGCCAGGTGGCGGATGCGGGCTCTGCAGTGGGACCTGAAGTTTCAGTGGGCCCAGCATCAGGGCAACCTATCCGACCATGTCCTGATCTCGGAGGGCACTGCGAGACAGTTGCAGTGGTGGCTTACGGACCGCGATTGGGTCAGAGGCAGGTCCCTCTCCCTTCCCCAACCGGAGCACGTGGTTGTGACGGACGCGTCCCTCCAGGGCTGGGGTGGCCACTTGGGAGAGGCGGAGATCAGAGGCATCTGGTCTCCGGCGGAGTCCCGGCTCCATATCAACCTGTTGGAGCTGCGGGCGATTCGCCTAGCACTGAAGGCATTCCTCCCCTTTGTCAACGGGAGTGTAGTGCAGGTGTTCACGGACAACACCACCGCCATGTGGTACTGCAACAAACAAGGCGGAGTGGGGTCGTGGACCCTTTGCCAGGAGGCTCTGCGTCTCTGGCAATGGCTGGAACGTCAGGGCGTGACTCTGACGGTTCAACACCTGGCAGGTTCTCTGAACGCCAGGGCGGACGAACTCAGCCGTCGGTGCTTGGTGGATCACGAATGGCGTCTGAACTCGGACGTGGCGAACGGCCTCTTTCAGCAATGGGGAGAGCCTTGGTTAGATCTATTCGCCACAGAAGAGAACGCGCAATGTCATCAGTTCTGCGCGTTGGAGTTTCCAAGACGGCGCTCGCTCGGCGACGCCTTTCGGCGCGAGTGGAGCTGCGGTCTGTTGTACGCCTTTCCGCCTATACCACTTCTGCCCAGAGTGCTGAAGAAGATCAGGCGTGACCGGGCCCAAGTTATCCTTGTGGCTCCGGACTGGGCTCGAAGATACTGGTATCCCGAGCTACTCAGCATGTCAGTCGGTCCCTCGATCCGCCTGCCCCTTCAGGAGGACCTTCTGTCGCAGCAGCAGGGGACGGTCCTCCACCCGAACCTGTCCAGCCTCCACCTCCATGCGTGGAGATTGAGCGGCGACAGTTGAGGCCATTCGACTTGCCTCCTGAAGTCTGTGATGTGATTCTGGCAGCCAGGCGTCCCTCCACAAAGTCGGTATACGCCTGCCGGTGGAACAGATTTGTGGCATGGTGCACAGCAAAGGCTGTGGATCCCCTTTCTGCCCCTCTTTCCGAGGTTCTCCTCTTCCTTCTTTCTCTTGCCCAGCAGGGCTCTGCTCTGGGCACTATCAAGGGCTACCTTTCTGCCCTTTCCGCCTTCTTAAGGCTACCTGATCAGCCATCTTTATTCAAGTCCCCGATTGTACTGAGGTTCTTGAAAGGCATCACGCACATGTATCCACCTGTTCCGTTCGTGATGCCTCAGTGGGACTTGAATCTGGTTCTGACATTCTTGATGTGTGCTCCCTTTGAGCCGCTTCATTCCTGTCCTCTCCGTCTTCTCACTCTTAAGACGGCCTTCCTGGTTGCCATCACCTCTGCCAGGAGAGTGAGTGAGCTCCAGGCTCTTTCTGTCAAACCTCCTTTCATGTCCGTCCATCCTGACAAGGTGGTTCTTAGGACTAGGCCTTCTTTCCTGCCCAAAGTAGTTTCTGCTTTTCACATCGGGCAGTCCATCACCTTACCCTCCTTCTTCCCGCCTCCGCATCCTTCAAAAGATGAAGAGCGGCTCCATCGTCTGGACCCAAAACGTGCGCTTTCATTTTATATGGATCGCACACGCCAGTTCCGGGTGGATGACCAACTGTTTGTTGGCTACGTGGGTGAGAAGAAGGGAAGGGCGGTACAGAAACGCACCATCTCTCGGTGGGTCGTCCTGTGCATCAAAGCATGCTACTCTTTGGCTCGGAAGGAGCCTCCTGTTGGGCTGAGGGCCCATTCCACTCGGGCTACGGCGGCTACTACTGCCCTGGGCCGGGGAGTCCCTTTGCAGGACATTTGCCAGGCGGCTACGTGGGCCTCGCTGCACACCTTTGCGAGGCACTACTGCCTGGACAGTCAAGTCCGGAGGGATGGCTTCTTTGGCCGTTCGGTCCTCCAGGACTTTCTGGTGTAGGTTGTATTGGTTCGCAGACCCACCACCGGGGTTGGTATTGCTGGGGTATCTATTCTAAGGTAAGGAATCTAATACTAACCTGTTTCTTTCAGATGAACAAGTTACTTACCTTCGGTAACGATATATCTGTAAGAAACAGTAGTTAGTATTAGATTCCTTACCGCCCCACCCATCCTCCCCGTTCTGCGAACTGATACCTAGGGTTAAGGACATCCCTTTCAGGGCCCTAGTTTCAAATGGCACCAGTGTTGGTTCTCACATGGCTCTGCGTGTTCTGGCGCGGAAAAGTTGTGTGCAAAGAACTGACGTCAGCGCGCGGAGGCGGCGTCTATATACTCCAGCGACGTCATCACGGCGCACGACGCCGACGACGGACGCGGAGCCGCAGGGGACGCCTGCAGACGACGCCTACCGACGCGCAGGGGTACTGCTACGCAAAAGTTTCCAGATCCAGACTGACGCCTGGGGATATTCTAAGGTAAGGAATCTAATACTAACTACTGTTTCTTACAGATATATCGTTACCGAAGGTAAGTAACTTGTTCAATCAGACCAGTTCCAGCCCAAAAACCAGCCCAAATTAGCAAGTCTGAAATTATGTGCAAATTATCATCAGAAACAATTTTAAGGACAAATATACATTGTATTCAATATACAGATGGTGGGAGGGCGTTAACTGGGCACCTGCCTTAATGCTACTCAATTTTAAAATAAGTCCTTACTGTGGCCAGGCACTGCCAAGATTAGCAGCATCCTTCAGGGCAAATTAGTTGACCTCACTGTGCATAAAATTGTAAATATGTGTGGAATGTAACGTGATTGTAAATATATAAAATGTAATATCACAAATGTGCAAATCTCCTGTTCATGCTCTGTTACCAACCATGTGGGTTTTCTTCAGATCCATACAAACATACGTACATTATCTGGGGGTGGATGTGTGTGGTTGTGTGTGGTTGTGTGTGTGTGTGTGTGTGTGTGTGGGGGGTGTGTGGGGATGTGTGTGTGGGGGTGTGTGTGTGGGGTTGTGGGGGTGGGGTGGGTTGTGTGTGTGTGTGGGGGGGTGGGGTTGTGTGTGTGAGAGGTTGTGTGTGTGGGTTGGGTTGTGGGTGGTTTGGACTAGCTCGCTGCGCTCACTCGCGTTACCGTGTCCCTGAAATTTTTTTCACAAAAAGGTGTGTCACCAACATGAAAAGTTTGGAAAGCTGTGCTGTAGATAAACTGGACGGACCTTCCCCTCTCTAGCTCAGCCCCCTGCCCCGCCACCCACCTATCACTGCCCCTTCCCTCGTGCCTTTCTACAGATACACGCACTGCATGTGTGATCCGAGAGGTCAGTGGGGAACACACAGGAATTTCCTGCCGGGTCAAAGGTCGCCTTCACCTCTCACCACGTCCCTGAAAGGTTCTGACAGACACTGGAAACATCCTGTGTGCAGAAGAGCCAGCTTAACGGTCATCCAGTACTGTATGGCACTCCAACTGCTTGGTGCAGTCATCTGACCCCCACTAAATCCCAAGAAGGAGCCGACACCAACAAATCTGGAGTCAATCCCAGCCTAAGGCCACAACTGCCTGGAGAAGCACATCCCTGAGTGATCCCAGCCCAGAGGCTGCACGGCACAATGAGCACCCATCCGTTCTTGTGCTCGAAGCGAGGCCTGCCTTGAACTTTGGTCCCTGAGCAGCCCTGCTATGATACTGCTCCCTCACCACAGCTGCAGTACCAAGATAAATCTCTGTTGCAATCCTGCGTCAGCAGACAACTAACACGGTGCCAGACCAAGTACTGCCTGCCGGTGCGAGCGGACACCAACAAAGACAGCCGGTATCAAGGCCTCCAACAACAGACTAAAGCAGAAGCACAGGCCCTGTTCTGCAATGGGCACAGTGACTGTGACCCCCAAAAATCCCGTTAGGTTGGGAACACATTTCTGAACAGAACTGCAAACTGCCCTGAGTGACTGGAGACCTAGTGAACAGCACCTGTTCCTAAGATTAAAATAAAAGCACTCTAGCCATTAGAGGCCTAGCTCCTAGAATGGGGAGAGATTGCTATAGTAGGTGGGCATTTTTTAGATATGATTGTTAGTTATAATTTTGCACCTGAGAAAGCCCCACTCACATCCGAGTCCTGTTACGGTTTGCTTGGGTAGTAAAGTATGTTTTTCCTATTAAAGTAAAGTCCACATTTGTAAAGCGCACAATCACCCGTGAGGGTCTCTAGGCGCTGGGGGCCGTCGGGAAGATTAAGCAAGCTATTGCCCAGAGTCGCATGGTGCTGGGCAATAGCTTGCTGGGCCGCCGGAGCCGGGGATCGAACCCTGATCCCCAGATTCCAGCGTCAGTCGCCCTAGCCGCTGCGCCACACCTCTCCCTTAATGACAAGCACTGGGCTCGACAGCGTAAGTAGTGTGTCTGTTAATCGGCTATTGAGTTATTGGCTCATGTCCCTCACCCCCCTGAGAATCCTTGGACTACTTTTCCTCGCTACCCTGAGAGCCACCTGTAAAAGGGGGTGTACTTGGCCCACTTTACACACCCGTAATAAGATAAACCCCAGGAGACCAATAGTAACCATCTCAACCACCAGGTCGCGAGTCCTGTTGCTTGTAGCTGCACTATCCCCCTCAACCCGGGACTCCCACCCCCCAAACGGGGTCTGACAGATGAGCACTGCAATCCCTCACACGACACAGCTGTGAGAGAACAATAAACACTGCGCATGTATACAGCACTCTTCGCCTCTTCCCAGAAGGTTGCGTTTTTTTTTTCGTATTCCATTTCCATCCTTGGCAACTCCCCCTTCGAGAGTTATTGCAATAAACATCCACACAGTAATCATACCCAAACATGTTTCCCATGATGCCATAAGCTGGTTAAAGGAATGGGTGCGAAAGGTCCACGAAACGTACATTATGTACGAGCAAAGCGGAAGGCCTGGCAGGGCTGAGAAAGAGTACGTTACACGCCGTGACACACATGTTTTAGTGGGGGAAAATCAACATCGCGTTTATCGCTGTGTACCTTGGCTTTCACTCACCTTTTAACTGGCTGCAAAAGGGCTGGGACCGGGAGGGAGGAACAGCTGACTGCAGGGCAAGCTGGCTGCTAGTCGAAGCTCGAAGGCCGAGTAGCACGAGACGCGGCGGCAACAGAAGGCCTTAATCCAGGGGGTCGGTGGGTCAGTGGTCCGTAGAGGCTAGCGGGAGCCCCAAAAGATAAAGGGCAACAGGTATCGGGGCGGGCGGTAATGCACCTGACACGCCCACTATTGACGAACTGATCTGACCCAGGATGGGGTCAAATGAACTCAAAGGCAGGTCAGCACAATATTGGGGGCAGGTCAGAGGTCACTGCAGGTCTTGCAGGACCCTAATTGGACAAAGCTTCCCGCCCGCCAGTATATATGGCCCTTGAGGTGTTACTTGTGGGCACGTACCGCAGGGCAGACACACCTAAAATTAGGAAAGGGGTGTGGCAGGGCATTGAGAGGGCAACCATGGGCTACAGCACGGCGGCTCCGCACAAATCCTTGAAACCGCCGCACACAGGTTGGATTCGAGCCCAAATTTCGGCAGCCCGCCCAGCACGATTTTTTCTCGCGCAGTTGGGCAAAATGAAGCCCAATTGTGCGAGAAATAGCCCAATCTGGCAACACTGTCCTCTGGACTTCCCCCCTTTTGGCCAATCTGATCGAACGTGCGTCATCCGGGGGCGTGTCTTCTTCACCCGTGCACGCCCAATTAAGGGAGCCTTCCCACATATCTTCTACATGCACGGTCCATAGTGGCTGCTGATCCGTATTCCATTTGTTCTGATTTGGGGGGAGAGAGAGAGGGGGGAGCAGAGTCATCAACCCACCATTCCACAGATGGGGAATTCCCTTCTATCCGCCTAGTGTCTGTTACACTCATTAAAGAATAAAGCAAGGAATGGTGCTCACATGTTTAGAACATACATCAACTAAAAACTAGTTGTTTTCTTTTTTTTTGTTGCTCACAGTGCAAGGACCTTTAATTGTGGCCTGAAGACTGCTTCTCAATCATTTTTAGGTCGAAGCCTGCGTTGCAGCGCATGCGCTGCTGCAGGCAAGAGATATTATGAGGAGGGGATTTCAGTTTGGCGTGAAGCAACGCCCCCTTTTTCCATTGGAAGGCCTCTCCAAACGGAGGCCTGCCATTGGAAAAAGCTCCTGTTTAGCAGATTTGTCTGCTCTGGATACCGCCTCTCGAGGACTCCATGACCTGCCTTATGGTAGCACGACAATATATTTAGAAATATTGCCTTGGCAACCATGAGGCAGGTCAGGGAGTCCTGGAGGGGCGGGATTCAGTATCCTGTTTCCGCCCCGTTTTTTTTTTTTTTTTGTTTCGTTTGTGCCGTCATTCTTGTGCGTCCTTGGGCGGTGGAGGAGGTAGGGGAGAGGCGGTGCTGGTTATGTTTGTTGCAGGATGCCTTTAAACATTATGGTTTTCCTAAAAATACGTGGTGCAGCACACCATCTGTGAATGTTTTCCTTACTGCATATAATGTGCAACAAAATGCTTTTCCTTTTAACCCAACTCCCCCAATATTTAGTCCGCCGTTGTCAAGGGAAGTGACGTCACAGAGTATGGCTGACCATAGTCCGGGTAGAAAGAACTGATCGGGCGCAGGGGCAGCCAGCATCCGACGTAATCCGGGGCTGTCTGAGGGCTCCTCAGTGCAAGCGGTGGCTGAGCAAGAGCCCCGGAGCCCGGGCAAGCCATACATCGGGCCATTGAGAGTCCACCGCTACCGGGGGCCGAGTGAGCTATGGGGACAGTGACGCCCGGGGTCTGACCAGGGGGGAGCCGGAGGAGGCGAGAGTTGAAACTCAGGAACAGATGGCCGGCCATCCGGGAGAAGACAATCCGCTGTTGCTGGGTCCAAAAGGCGGAACCGGGGACTACAAACCGCATATTCGGGAAGGTGCCAGAAGAATTAAAACTGTATTCGCGGTGACAAGGAGTCTCTGGACCGGGGGAGATCCAACAGGCCGGGGAGCCGCCCCAGGATCCCCGGGAGCCGAACAGAACGATAGAGCCATGGAGCTTCGGGTCGGGAACAGATACCGACTGGGTCGGAGGATCGGCAGCGGCTCTTTTGGGGACATTTATTTGGGTGAGGAAGTTAGGGCGAATGTGGAAATACAACAGTGGTGATATCGTATTGAGAGGGTACAAATGGGGGGGGGGAGCTGGGATTTATAGGCTTGTTGGTTCCGGGCGGTGGAAAAAGTGTGAGAAATACACAGCTTAGGAGTGTCAGTGACTAAAACATAGAGCCCTTGTTTTGGGGGACTTTCAGTGGTTGGTGCCTGCCACGGGGAGCAGAACAGATTGTGCAAGTTTACGTTTCTGTGTAAGCTTATGGGGGAGTACATTACGTGTACTGAAGGATGTGGTGGGGATTACAGATCCCGTGAGTTACTTTGAGGGTCACACACCCTTGTATGTTGGGGTACTGCAAATGTGAAGAGTATGGAGTTTGTACTTCAGGGAGCGTATTTGGGGTGTGGTGAGCAGTACATATTTTTGTGAGGTTGAGGGGGGTCAGTGACTGGTATAGAGGTTACAATGGATCATGTTCTTTTAGCGAGAGTCTGAGAATATGGTGAGGCAGAGGAGTCTTATAGGTTGGGGGCGGAAGGGTTGAGCACCACTCTTCGTTTTAAGGGCCTCGAGCTAAGGAAACGTCAGGTTTTAATTAACAAGCATTTGCAATGCAATAGGTCTCGCATTTGCAAGAGTTTAACCTATTGGCATTGTAAATGACAATGCCTTTTATTTATGTTTTAAAAACTAACACGTAAATAAAAGGCATTGCCATTTACAATACCAATAGCTCCAAAACTCGCAGTTGCGAGACCTATTGCATTGCAAATGCTTGTTATTGTACATCAGTGAGAAATTCGCCTTTTCTTTGTGTCCACCCTTGATTTTTCGCATTTTTCTGAACCCCATATTTTTGTTGTAGTTAGACCACTTTAGGTGCACTTTAACATTGCTAACCAATGGTAAAGTACCACTGCTCCCCCTTTAAACATGGCTGAATTGGCATACTCCTAATTGGCATATTTAACTTGCCTCGAAGTCCCTAATATGCAGTACAAAGTGTACCAAGGACCTGGAAGTTAAATGCCACGAGTGGACTGCAGCACCTATTATCCGATCCAGTTTAGGCAACATGCACTGTGATCTGTCAAAATGAACCCTTTTTGACAGATAAAAACTTTCCTTTAAAATATTAATGAATCACCCTACTTTAATGTTAACCTGTCCTTACAATGATTAGCACCCAGAAGCTATTTTGTCTGTGACAGGCCTCACTGTCCTATGTAGAAAACCAGAGTACAGATTAAAATACTAATATTGTATCTCGGCAAATGAACCCGCTGAATTCTTTATTGTTTATTTTTATAGCTTTATTCATAATTTTCCGATACATAACTAACACATTTTGTGATATAATGCATAGCACGTTATTGTGGTAACATAAGAAAATAGCAAAGCGTGCGAGCATTCTGCAGTTACGTTTGAGAAAATAAAGCACACCCGGAGTCCAGAGTAGTAGCCATAAATGATGTTCAACTGACCGCCCTGACGGGTATTACTGTGTAAGGGAGCTAAGTATCGTATTATCTGTGGGACGAGGGAGAGAAAAAACTATGTGCTACAAATAGAGGGCAATTCGTGGCAGCTGAAAAAAGTAATAAACAACAATTTTTAATAGTATTTATTACAAATCAGACTTTACTACTGAATTGGAGTTTTAATAACTAAGGAAGAGTAACATTTACAAAGTTCTACTTTACCTGCCTGAATGTTCAATAGGCAAATTAACATAAACGTCTGAAAAGCTCTCAGGCTGTAATTAGCCTCAAGTAGGTGTAAATTGCTTCCAAGCAGCAAACAAAAGACTGACCTGAATGGGCAGAGATTACTGCTCTGAGCTCGCCAGAATATCAAGGGTTGGGGCTGTGGATATTATTTTTGACACTACAGGTTCCGATCCTGATTGAGTGTTGAATCCTGCTATGTTTACATATAAACCTTGGATCACAGTTGAAAGAGGGGAAGGAACAGGATGACAAGACCGTTTTTGTGGAGACACTTTCTGGCTGTTGAAGGACTGTCACTGGGTGTGTTGTGGCTGCCTCAAACTGGATTTTAGTGTTGGATGTGGGAGGACACTATGCTTGCCATAGTCCACTCCCAATGCACACCCTCCACCCCTCAGAGCAAGCCCAAGTTTAGTGTGGACTGAACACTTTCACCATCAAGAAAAATTCCCAAAGTGGGTAGGGTTGGCCCTGGTAACAATTACCCCATTGGTTAAGGGCGTGGCCAGGACTCATTCACACCCACTAGCTAGTACCAGACATAAATGTGTCAACTCCAGGCACCCACTTCAGATTGCTTCCTGGACCTGTGAAAGATCAGAAGAGGACTGGACCCTGCTATCTGTGACCTCAAAGGAGACCTGAAGGACTGAACCTTCTCCCTTGTATACCTAGGACAAAGAAGTGGACTCCAAGGGTAATAAGGCTGACCTGTTCAAGCTACAGGGATACAACTAGCTACAAGAGGCCTTTTCCTGGAAGTGCCTAGCTGACAAGTTGCTTTTAGCCTCTGCTTGACACCCTCTGAGTCTCTAAGTGCCCCTCCGGAGGTCCTCGGGTGCTTTAGATGTGTAATTCTGTGGTGGGTTGGAACCTAAAGGATTAGCCCCAAGGGATAAGGAGTATTGTCACTCCAGTGCTCTCAGATCGGTCAGTCGCAATGTATTGAATCAAAAAGGATAGTGATTTCAGTCTAACCCTATTTCACCTCAAAAATTGCCTTTCCTGCTGGAAGAATTTATCTGTGTTCGCTACTTTAAGTACCCCCAAGATGTAAATTCATTTACATTCGTTAACGTTATAGGTTACAACTTTTAGTGGTGTATGGTTAAAACTCATTGTGTTGTACCAGGTTGAAATCTAATGGTCATTCACTTCTCACCCCTTTAAACTCCGAGCCCAAAGAAAATAACAATCGAAACAATAATCTAACAAGACTGTGTCCAAATATCTTCCCGTTATGGGGCGGTACTCCATTTAAACCCATTGTTTGGGTTCTGGTCTGCGTTGACATGACCATATGTTCCTACTGCCCCCTACCCAGCCACCACCCCCACCCAGTGGACGAGGTCTTAAGCAATAAGGGCCAGCCTCTGGGAAGTGGAATGAGACTGTGCAGGAGGTCAGCCCTGTTGATATTTAGCCACCTTTTTGGACTGTCTAAGGAGGTGTCTCAAGAGTTGGACTTTGTTATTTTTAATCTAGATTGCCCTTGGTCAGCGACCCCTGGTATGTTTTTGTTACTGTCTGCCAACTCAGCTCTTGGGCCGGCACTGTCCTCCGGATCAGTCCAGCAAAGTTCTCCGCTCTCCCTGATGGTAGGCCCACAATCTGCCTAGCCTCACTAAGTGAGCCTACGGTCTAGGAGCACAAAAAGGAAATGTGAATTGAATGGCTCCATCTTTACTTCATCTCCTACAACATGAACAAGACTTTGATAGACTAGAAAGAGCAATGCTTTGCCAGTTTTGTTGCTGAAAGTTCCAGAAAGAGGAAAGGGTGGTGTGCCTTTGAAAGAAATTTCACCTCCTTTTTATGCCTTGGAAATGTTGGTTGTAGGAAAGTAGGATCTGCTTCTGGTTACCCCCACTTTTTGCTTCATGTGATACTGTTTTTGACGAGTCTGACTGGGATCCTGCTAATCAGGACCCTAGTCCATCTGCTTTCTCCCTAAACTGTTATGTCATGTACTTTTGTACACTCCAGATTGGATACTGGGGTACCCTTGTCAATTCAATTCAATTTTTTATTTGTTATGAACTCCAACGGAGGTCCACAAAATTAATTGGAGTCATATGACTCAGCATAATATTGAGAGATTACCATCAGCCTACCCTTGGGATGGTATTGCATGTTTGCATGTTTTCATCATCCAAATTAAGGGTTACTATGTGTGAGGCCCCTAATTTTAGTCAAATTAAATAAGATAGTATATGCCCTAGCCTTTCTCCTTTCGCATCGACCTTAGAAGATGCATATTTGCTTAAGAACTTGATTTCTATCTGTCTGGTTAACCTATATAACCCTGCAGTTTAAAATGCATATTTTTGCAGCAGCTCTCATTGACTGGAAGTATTATGTGCGTTCTCCAATATTTAGATTTCTGATTTCCAGCTTAAGTCTGCTGTGTATGAAATGAAGTATGCTATGCACTGCCCCTAATAACATTAAAAAACCTCTCAAAGTATGGCATATGCATAAACAGAGTCCTTATTTATGTCAAATTATGTATTGTTGGCTTGTCTTATTTCCTCCTTCAAAAAATATCTACAAGCATAGTTGTAATCTCCAAAGCCCCTGTCTGCATATGGGGTTTGGCAGAGTGAATACCACTGATGAGTTGTCAGAGTACGTCCGGGAAAATTTCTTATAACCGTAGCTCTGTATGCAACATCTCTAGTGTCCACCATCCGGAAATCAGTCCTAGAGATGATCCCATGTACCGTGGCTTAATATGGGTGTGCTCTGACAGTTTTATGCCTAATCCGACAAATATCTTCCATTTCAAATTGATGCAGTTTATGAAGACATGTTTCTATAGCTTCAATGTGCTGCCTGTCTCTGTTGCTGGTACTGTCAAGTGTAGCATGTAAGATTATGGTCTCCTACCCAAATCGTTGTGCTTGGACCCAAGGTGATGGAACAGGACATTACCGGGGAGAAAAAATCTGGGTCATCGTGGTTGGGTCCATATGTATTGATCATTGTTGCATGCAACATCTATAGAGTAACAAACTATTAATAACTGGCCCTCCGGTTCCACCACCATATGAATGTGCTTGTAGTGTATTTCATTCTTGGGTAATTTGACCGCAACCCTAGAATATAGAGTAGGATGAAAACAAATATGTGCATTTCCCACTTTTAGCTATGTTGGTGGTGCCACCTTTGGCAAGGTGAGTTTCCTGAATCAATAGACCTATATTGTGTCTGTTGGTGTATACCAAGACCTGGTGTATTTTCTTAAGGTTATTCAACCCACGCACATTCCAGGACCATTAATCTGAGTTTAAGAGCAGGCAAATAATCCTCACTATATTGGCCACTTTGTCGCTGCAGTACCTGCTATGAAAATCCATTGCATTATCTATAACGCACACCAGCTGTGTATCCATTATCTGGATCCCATTCCCCAAACCGCTCTCCAACACTGAACTTTAACTTTTCCTTGGAATTCTCCATAAACCAACTGTGGGTACTTCGTGGGTTGGCAAGTCCCTTCCCTCTAGCAGTCCTAATAATAACAACTAGGCAACCCTTCTAGGGTGCAGTCAAAGATGGGTTAATGACAGTTGCATCCACACTGCAAATTGCTTTTTGTGCCTGATGATGCTGTGTGTCTTACAGTACAGTGGCTTGAGGTGTTTCCTGTTTAGTAGTTATAATGCCATCAATCAATCAATCAATCAATCATTACATTTCTAAAGCGCGCTACATACCCGTGAGGGTCTCAAGGCGCTGGGGGGGGGGGGGGGGGCACTACTGTTCGAAGAGCCAGGTTTTGAGGAGTCTTCTGAAGGCCGGTAAGTCCTGGGTCTGTCGTAGGTTGGTTGGGAGAGCGTTCCAGGTCTTGGCGGCGAGGTAGGGGAAGGATCTTCCGCCGGCTGTGGTTTTCCGGATACGAGGGACTGAGGCGAGGGCGAGGTTGGCTGAGCGGAGGCTTCGGGTGGTGGTGTGGAAGCTGAGTCGGTTGTTTAGGTAGGCAGGTCCGGTGTTGTGAAGTGCTTTGTGTGCGTGGATGAGGAGCTTGAAGGTGATCCTCTTGTTGACGGGGAGCCAGTGCAGGCCTCTCAGGTGGGGTGTGATGTGGCTGCGGCGGGGAACGTCGAGGATTAGTCAAGCTGAGGCGTTCTGGACTCGTTGTAGTCGTCTCAGGAGCTTGTTGGTTGTTCCTGAGTAGAGGGCGTTCCCGTAATCGAGTCGGCTGGTGACGAGGGCCTGGGTGACGGTCTTTCTCGTGTCGATAGGGATCCATTTGAAGATTCTGCGGAGCATTCGGAGAGTGTTGAAGCAGGACGCGGAGACGGCGTTGACTTGCCTGGTCATGGAGAGGGTGGAGTTGAGGATGACCCCCAGGTTGCGTGCGCGGTCCGTGGGTTCCGGGGCTGTGCCTAGTGATGTGGGCCACCAGGAGTCGTCCCAAGCTGATGGGGCGGGTCCGAGGATGAGGACTTCCGTCTTGTCTGAGTTCAGCTTCAGTCTGCTGTCCATCCAGTCGGCTACGGCCCTCATTCCTCTGTGGAGGTTGGCTTTGGAGGTGTGAGGGTCTTCGGTGAGGGATATGATTAGCTGGGTGTCGTCGGCGTAGGAGATGATGTTGAGGTTATGTTGTCGTGCGACGTGGGACGATCTTCTCGATTACCTTTGCTGGGAATGCGAGCAGGGAGATGGGCCGGAAGTTCTTGAGGTCCTTGGGGTCCGCTTTGGGCTTCTTCAGAAGGGCATTGATCTCGGCATGCTTCCAGATTTCCGGGAAGGTGGCTGTCTCGAAGGACCAGTTGATGGTTTTCCGGAGGTGGGGTGCGATGGTAGTGCTGGCCTTGTTGGAGACGTGGTAAGGGCAGGGGTCCGATGGGGATCCGGAGTGGATGGAGTTCATGGTTTTGACGGTGTCTTCGTCGCTGATGCTGGACCAAGTGGTCAGGCGGCTGGTGCGGGTGGTAGTCGCAGGGGGGGTGGACTCGGTGGGGGGTGCGGGGCGGTCGGAGTTGAGGCTGTTGTGGATGTCGGTGATCTTGCAGTGAAAGAAGGTGGCCAGGGAGTAGCACAGGTCTTGTGATGTTGGGATGTCGTTGGTGTTGGAGCTGGGGTTGGAGAATTCTTTCACGATGTTGAAGAGTTCTTTGGTGTTGTTCGTTGTTGTCTAGGCGGTCCTTAAAGGGGGTCCTCTTGGCGGTCCTGATGAGTTGGTGGTGTCTGCGGGTGGCGCTCTTATGGGCTGTGTGGTTGTCTGGTGCTCGGTCGTGGAGCCATTTCTTCTCCAGATTCTGACAGGTGTGCTTGGAGGTCGGAGGTCTTCGGTGAACCAGGTGGCTTTCTTGTTAGTGTGGTTGATTGTGGAGGTCTTGAGAGGGGCGAGGGTGTTGGCGCAGTCGTTGATCCACTGTGTGAGGTTGGTTGCGGCGGTGTCTGGGTCGGTGGGGTCGGCGGGTGGTCTCCGGGCGAGGGTGGTCGTCAGTTGGTCTTCGGTGACCTTGCCCCAGCAGCGGCGTGGCAGCTGTTGGGTGCGGGGTTGGTTTCCTGAAGCTGAAGTGGACGCATCTGTGGTCGTTCCAGTGGGGTTCGGTGGTGTGGTTGAAGGAGACATGGGGGCTTGCGGAGAAGATGGGGTCCAGTGTGTGTCCGGCGGCGTGGGTGGGTGTCGTCATGAGCTCTTTGAGTCCGAGGTTGGCGAGGTTGTCGATCAGGGCGGTGGAGTTGTTGTTGTTCTCGAGGTGGCCGTTCAGGTCCCCAAGGAGGATGTAGTCCATTGAGACGAGGGCGTGGGTGCTGATTAGGTCGGCGATGGTGTCGCTGAACTGTGGTCGGGGTCCGGGAGGTCTGTAGATGAGTGTTCCTCTGAGGGTCGTGTTGGGGCCGGTGTGGATCTGGAAGTGCATGTGCTCGGCGGTGGTGTCGGTGTTGTCGGTGTTAGTTGAGATTCTGATGGAGTCTTTGTGGATGATCGCAATTCCACCTCCTACTCCGTTGTCGCGGTCTCTGCGGGAGATCTTGTAGTCCTGTGGGATGGCTATGGCTATGGCGATGTCTGGGGCCGAGGTGGAGTTCAGCCAGGAAGGCGACGTCGGGGCCGGTGGAGTCTAGGAGGTCCCAGAGTTCGATGGCGTGCTTGCGAGCGGAGCGGGTGTTGAGGAGAATGCAGCGGAGGTGGTTGGGTTCTTTGGCTGGTGCTTTTGTGTGGGCTGGATGCTGGTGTAGCTGCAGTTGCGGCAGGTGAAGGGGTCCTTGGGTGCGTCTCGGGGTGGCTCTGTAGCATGTGTGGGTTCGTCCGGTGTTGAGTGCACGGAGGGTGCTGGAGTCGTAGTGCAGTCTGGCGTGGCGGGGGGCGCGGGGTCCCGGGGTTCTGGCGCTGGGTGCGGTCCAGGCGCGGACGGGTGCAGACGGGCTTGCCTTTGGCGCTCCTTTGGCGCTCCTTCGGCGCGTCCGCTGCGCGTCCTGGCGGTGTGCTCCATAAGAGGTGGGGAGGGAGAGAGGAGCACCTGGGAGGCGGGAGCGGGCGGCTGATGGGAGGGAAACAGAAGGCAAGTGGGCGGGGCCGCAGGGGGGCAGTGACGGGAATCGGGAAACAACGGCGGAAGGGCGCTGGAGAGCCCAACAGGGGGGTGAGCAGAGGAGTGCAGAGGCAGAAGACTAACTCAGTACAGAATGCGGGGGATATACAAGAGGCGAGCAAAATACAAATAAACCGTCAGAAAGCAATCAGACAGTCACCAGGAGCCGCAAACTCGCGGCGGCGGCAGCAGCAGCAGGGGGCGGGGGGGTCATGAGCACACTGGAGGAGCCGCGCAAATGTCCGAGACGGACCCACATCTTATCTGTTTGTGGTGTCTGGGCGAGCACCACGATTCCACGGACTGCGAGGCCTGCCAACACCTCAAGCCGAAGTCCCGGCGGGAGCACCGGATGAAGCTTCTTTTGGCATGGCTGTCCGGTTTGAGTCGTCTCGTCCCCCGGCCTCTTCAACGCCAGCAGGCCCCTCTTCTTGCCGTCGTTTGCCACTTATTGGTAAGTCGCGGCGCATGTCGCCAAGGTCCTTGACCTCACTTTCATCTGTTGTCGGGGGCACTGGTTCCCGGAACATTCTGGACGTGCGCCCCCGACAGTCGCCCCCCCTCTATCCGCCCTATCCAGGTACGAGGGCGACTCGGACCCAGATGGAGGCCTATGCCGCAGCTCTGCAGGCCTCCCTTGGGTCCTCTCCTATCCCTGGGGCGTCCTCGGGGCCTCCGCTACTTGCGGGATCCCCAACGGACTTGCCGATGGGTTCGCCCCCGGCTCCAAATGAGCCCTTGCCGCCAAGGGACATCAGAGATGCTGTGTCATCAGGGTACGGCCCGGCTGAGTTCCCCTCTACGACGCGTTGCACCACTGCTGCGCCGCCTAGTCCCTTGGGGCTGCCTGTGGCATTGCAGGTGGTTGCTGGTGTACAAAGCCTTGCTTCAAGGACACCTCGGCCTTCCAGGCAGGCGGCTGCCTGTCCGGAGCTGGGGTCGGCACTGTTCTGGCGCCATAAACTCACCTCCCCGGCTCTGCCTCCGCTTCTTTCTTCGGAGTCGGTGCCTATTGTGGTTGAGGCCGGGTCGGCGCTGGTGCGGCGCCGGAGGCTTGCCTTCTTGGATCCGGCGCCATCTCCTTCTCGGAAGGGGAGCTTGTCGTGGATTCGGCGCCGGACGGGGCCGACTTGACACCGGATGGAGTCGAGCAGGCGCCGGACGGACCTGGATCAGCGCCGACTAAAGCCGTTTTGGTGCCGCATCGACGCCGGGTTGTTGAATCTTCTCCGGAAGTGTCTGGCGAGAGTTTGGCATCGCCCTCACGCCCGGTGACGCCGGATGTATTCTTGCCTGTGCCCCCCTTAGAATATGTGGAACTGGCAGGATCCCCGCCTCCTCAGGAGTCCCCGGACCCGGCAGGCCCTTCGCCTCCTCAAGAGCCACATCAGGACCCCCATTCGTCAATGGGGCATCCCCTAGTTGGGTATTGGTCGCACCCTCAGTGTCTTGGGAGGGTTAGCTTACAGCCCTCACCTACAGATGAGCTGCTGTCCCCACCACGGAGGGCTACCGAGGCTGGTGCGGCTTTTCTGAGAGTAGTCTCCTTGGCCACTCTGATTTTGAACATGCAACCCCCTTCAGCACCCATGTCTGTGGCCCTTCTTATTGATGTCCTTCACCATGGGTCAGGGGATGTGGAGCCGCTTCTGCCCTTTAAAGCTTCTCTCTTTGATACCCTTTTAGGTACCTGGGTTCGGCCTGCTTCCGGTGATCCGGTGGCTCGTTCTGTCTTGCACCGCCACGTCCCTGCTCCACATGATCCAGTTTGCTTATTTGGGCATCCTGACGTGCAGGGGTTTGTTTTGAAAACTGCCTTCCCTTCCTTGCCCCGGCTGATGCTTCCTCCCTCCCGGGAGTCCAGATGGCTAGAGTCATGGGGTCGGAACATCTTTGCCTCCACTAGTGCTCCCCTAAGGTCATTAAATACAGTGTGTGTCCTGGCTCGGGCTACCTCTGCCCTGTGGGACTATGCAGAGTCTCTGCTCTCTGCCACCACTGAAGGCGCTCGTGTTGACCACCTTCATCTTCTCCGGGATGGCCGTGACCTTGCTGAGTTTACGATCCGCTCGGCCTTGGATACTGCTGATTCCTTAGGCCGGGCAATGGCTGGTTCAGTTGCTTTGCGGCGCTATGCTTAGTTGCGGGATAGCATCTTTCCGGAGAATATCCGGGAGCGACTTGTTGATTTACCCTTTGATGGGATTTTGTTGTTTGATGCTCACGCCAAATCGGATGTTCAGCGCCTCCCTGCGGACTTTCGCCCTCCCCCTTAGGCCTGTATTCCCCAGGAATTTATTCTGGGGTGTTTCTTTTTCATTTAGCATCCTTTGGCCTCAGGTCTTCTTTTCACATAGGCGGGGGTAGTTACCCTGTTATTTGGCATCATTCGGATGCATTATGCATTTTGAGCTGGCAGTTAGCCTACTGTGGCAGTGTTCCACAGATTATTATCTGCTCCTCGGACTGTGGTTTGCCCTAAGAGGTGTTCCCCGTTGTTGGGGTGTGCATACTCCGTGTGGGGTACTTGTATGCCATTATATAGCTCTGATTATGTCAACTGGGCCTAAGAGATCCCTTGGGTTCTATGTGTCACCTGGTGCTCTTATCTGCGTTGTAAGGTGATCAATGTTGTGCTTTGGCACCTCTTCTATACGTCATGAGTCATCGTGCTTATTTGCCTCCTTCTCCTCCTTGGGAGGTTTTCAGGGTGTTTATCACACTTTAAATGCGGCTCCGTCTGCCATTAATGCACTAGGTGTGTTCCTGTGCAACCATGTTGCATAGTAATGGCTTGTTTACCCGTTTTTGCTATATATATTTATATTATGTATATATACAAGTTCCATGGGTACTCTTCTACCTACGTCTTCACCTCTCTTCAAGGCTGCGAGATCTGGTTCAATGTCTCCATGTGTCAGGGAGCTTTTTAGTGATTCATGTGGATCGCCAATAGGGCCCCTTTTCGCGTTCCTCTTACTGGGGTGGTTCCCCAGTTTTACACTGCTCCCTTCTTGGTATTCAGATACTGAACGATTTCTCTCTTTCTGGACAAAGGTTACTTTCCTTCCAGGCGGAGGGTGTGGTCTAGAACTTTGAGATTTCTACACTTTGATACTTTGGTGCCTCTGCTGCCCCTTCCTTCGAATGTGCCTCCTTCATTAGGTATCACCCTATATTATATCCGCTGGGCATATGGGACAGCTCTTCCAATGTCAGTCGTCCTAGGTCTACACCCTGCATAACTGTATTTCGTATGTTGGTTCTCACCTTAGTCTTCAAGCTGCCGGGTCGTGCAGTCTTATGCTTATTTTAGCTATGCCACCTTGTCGTCTCTTTGGCTGTTTGCTCTGTGCATGTTTCTGTGGTGGCCTGCATCAACGTTCTCGCACTGTTACTGTTCGCCCCTGTTCCCTCTTTTGGGACTGGGTGTGCACTTGGTGTTTTTCTTGTTTCCGCCTGCACTTCTAAAAGCATTGCTGAGTTCTACCTCTTGACCTTTGGATCTTGGCAGTAGTCTCTCCGGCCTTCCTTCCGTGGGATAGCCTGGTAGGCTCTGGTTGCATCTCTTCATGTTTCTTCTCAACCATTGGTAGGTGGTCACATAGTGCGCCTTTAAGCTGAGAGTGGTCCTTCGTCCACGCTCTCTCTTTTATTCAGGTAAATGGCTGGTGCCGTTTCTACCTCCCATGCTTGTACAGGTATGGTGTAGCACCATCCTGACATTTTTGGGATGTTTTGCATCCCATTATCTTTTGCTCTTCCGAGCTAGTTGGGTTGCTGTCTGGCTGTTCCGCTGCAGCCTTCCCCACTGTTCCTCACTCAAGTCCTGCTCAAGTGTTGCTATTGTTTTTTCTCTCACGGGTGCTCACATTATTGCGTCCCTTTGAGAATTGCCATATACAGCTGATTCTCTCCAAGGGGTCTCTTTCCTGTAAAATGGTGCCTTTTGATTCACCTTCACCAGGAGATTCATCTTCTTTTTCTTTTCTTCTCCTGCTGCCTTCCCTCCCTCCCGCCTTCTTTATTGACTCAGGGTTCTGGTCTCCTCTGCAGTCGTCCTTTGGGGATCTGTTGACCTCTGTTTCAGACCTCCATTACTGTAGGGGCAGTGGCAGTCTTTTCATACCTTCCTGCAGTGGACTGTTGTTCTCTCTCTGCTCCGTTCTTGCTGGGCCACACAGTTCCACATGGTAATGACAGTCTATTTCTGTCTGTTGAGATATTCTTTTCTTGTTGCACTAAGGGAAGGGTCTTCGCTTAGCTTGCGGGGTTCTTTCTCACAGCTTTTCACTTATATGTGGGCAGTGTCTAATTCTGTCTTTTACGATGGTGTCTTGCACCATCCTCCTTCTTTATTCATGGATTTTTCATCCCTCACACACTGTTCCCATACTGTCACAGTTTCTTGTTGGTGGCTCCACTTTGTGCCACGGAAAAGTTTCTCCGAAGAAAACTGACATCAGCGCGCCGATGGGACTTATATGACCTCGCTGTCGTCACGTACGTGAACGACATCAGGGCGGGGTCGTGTGGCACCGTCCCCCGGCATGCAGAGGTGCTGCTGAAAAAAAAATCCGGATCCAGTCTGACGCCTGGGGATATTCTAAGTTAAGGAATCTGCGGCTAGACACCGTCTCTACCAGATACATCATTACCGAAGGTAAGTAACTCGTACGACCATACCAAACTAAACAGAAAGCAGCCTTGCAGAGAGAAATTCCGCTAAAGGAATAGAAGGGTGTTCGTCGAGATATCTCCAATTGCCACAACTCCATAGCACAGAGAGAAACCAAATGCAAGGGTCTCTTCCATTGATAGATGAACCCTGAGACAATGAGGCATATTTACCTAGAAGTAAGCAATAGATATTTGGAGTTGTTCTACAGATATTGGGCCTGTGCTTTGCATAATGTGGGGCGTTCATAAGCACATTCTCCACTGGAAATAAATTCTTAGTCATATACAAGACATGCTGGTGTATCAAAGCCCTCTTGGCCTAACAAATATTGCTTGGGCTCTTACCTAATATTGCTTTGGCTTTGGGGGAGCAGTGAAAAACCACCTACATATACTTCACAGGTCTCCTTTTCCATAGTTGACTTGAGCAGCAAAAGCCCTAACAGCACTCTACTGGAAAAAGAATTTACCTCGCATATAACACAATAGGTATGGAAGTTACTTTCTTATAGCATAAGGTAAAAAGAGAGACTTTGAGAAGAATCACTTACTAAACCTAAAGCACCAACAGAAAGTGTCAGTTAGTTTGAGAATGTTGCACTGATTCAAATATTAATTAAACATGTTTGAACAGAAAAAAAACACAAGATGTCCGTTGTGTATCTCTGGAACAGAAACCTAGCTCATGAGCACACATTCATCTGTGTAATTGTGATGCACTCTGCTTCATGGAACCCATCCGGCCTGGGGGTGAAGTGTTGTTGTGGGGGTGGAAGTTTCTTCTATCCAAATTTAATGAAAATGTAAGTGGGATTTCACAATGCAGTGTTTTTTTTTTTAACCCAATAAATATATTTGTGTAAAAAGAAGTGTGTTCTGAGTTCTTGTACATGCATGGTGCTATTTTGCTGAATATGAATTCTGGGAAAGTACAAAAGATAGCGACTCTGGATTCCAAGTAAGTACATTTGCTCTTCAGGCCTAATCCTCCCTAGATAGTATTGTTGCACTCCTATTCATGTCCTGTGATTGCCTGTCTCAAAAGGTGTGTCTGCAGTCGTGTCCTGCCTGAGCTTCTAATCCAAGAAGACTTTTCTGGGTATATGCTTTAAAAGTGGGAAGTGTAGAGAGCTAATCTGTAAGTGAAGAGCTGCTATGTCTGGAAGATGGATACCTTTGCAGGCTTCATGATTAATCTATCACTTTCTGGGTCATACAGCACAGAAAAGGCTCACATCCTCGGCCTTCCAACACTGGCAGGTATACGTTAATGTTCGCAAGATCAAGCTGCGGATGCACACTGAAGCACTAGAGTTTAGTGAGCTGAGAGTATTACGGTGAGTATGGAGTGTTCACCTTTCTTAATTCCAAAATGTACTTTGTTGTGTGTTTCCTTGATTCAATCTCTTCCTCTCTGTAACTTGTTCTCTTTGCTCAATTCCATAAATTAATTTCTCTGTGAGTCACTGAATCTATCCACTTTTCTTCCCACATTTAATTTATTACTCTTTGTTTTAGAAATATAACCTAATCTCCCTGGAGCTCAGGCATGTTGCATTTGAATGATCACACACTAATACATTCATGAATGTATTCTACGATAAAACAACGTAAATAGTCGGTGTTTGCTGAGGAAGATGGCGCCCGGCTAGTCGCACGGCAGCGATGCTCCGTCGCGCATCCCTGAGAACTCCAACATCTACCCGGTGAACCAGCCCGAAACGCATCCACGAGGAACGATTGCAGCTTAGGATGGCTTGCGGGAACTACAACGGAAGGCAAAAGTGTCTGTGGCTCTTACCTGCACCGTAATAATTAACTGCAGCTTTCCGCACACATCGCTGTCTTTGCGTGACAACCGGGAACGGGCTACTGCTCCTACTCCATGGATGCTGACAGGGCTGAGTAAGCCCCTTATAGGCGAGCCGAGCAGCGGATTGAGTCATGGCAGGCTGAGTCACGACGGTCATCACGGCAACAGAGCATCCAAGTCAAGGCGTAGACTGATAGGCGTGGCGCATTGCTTTTGGCTCTGGCGGAGCGGCTTCTGCACGAAAGGCGGCGAAAACGCTACAAGGGAAGGAAGACCTTACAGCCCCGGATTCTGTGCCTCAGAGTTAACCGCAGATATGTCGGGTAAGGGGGGCCGATGGGGCAAGCCTAAAAACACAGCTAACACTGGTAGCGCTGTAAATAAAAATGGGAGCAATGTGAACCCTGCCACCCAGTTGACTTTAACCTCGATACCTCCCCGGCAGAGGAAAGTGGATGCACTCAGGCCAGATGTTTTAAAACCAGAGGCTCCAATTACCAAAGGCAGTACAGGCACAGATAAAATCTTTAAAAAAAGATATTACAGCAGCCAGATTCCCCCTAGAAGGCCCCCCAGCCCCTATCATACCCTCACTGAAAAAACCTACCGACTGCCAGCCTCTAATCACTGCCAGCTTCGAGGCGGTGAGTGGAGAGGTGGCTGCAACAAGACTGCACAAATTGACCGAGGGCACAGTAATTAACACGCCAAAACCACTTACGGCAACTTCAACCCCACAGGGAGTCAATACTGCTGTACCCTCATGCCCAGCTATACCGGCAAATCCCTTGCCGTCCAGCATCCAGGGATCTACGCCTTCTCTAGGCACATCCCCAAGAGCTGAAGGGGCTCTCCCTCGGCAACTATCCGAGGCAGTTGGGGGAGTGCTGCAAGGAGGGCTGATCAACACATCAGACAATACCGATCTTTACTACTCCCTCACCGATGAATCTGTCATGTCAGATCTGAGCATCTCCTTATCCAGTGAAGAGGAAGAGGGGGGTGGAAACTGGTATAAAAGCTCGAATTCAGAGCGTCATGAACAGCATGCATCCCATAAAAAACCTTTTAAGAAAAAAAGGGAAAGGGTGCGCCACAGCAAAGAACCAGACTCCTCTGAAAAAGAAACCATCCCTGAATTAAAATGGGACTACACTGGTACCCCACCACTGTTGGCACACTCAAATTCTGCGAACCTGTCTGGGGGGGAACCAGACCATTATTAATGCCAACATTGATACAGAGGATGTACAAGGGAAACAGGATAGAGAGCCCGCCCTGGCAGATATCCTGGAGTCCATCAAAAGCTTTCAAGCTGAAGCCAAAGCAGACAGCCGGAGATCCCGCATGGCAGCAAAGAAACTTCAAGGGGCTGTGAGGAAGGTGGGCAGAACTTGTGCTGAGATTGTAGATCCGATGGCGGCAGTGGAGGAGAGGACGGAGCAGCTTGAGAAAAATGTCACGTCACTCAAGGCCAAATCTGAAGAACACGAGGAGGCCGTCAAGGATATTATGTGGAGGCTTGAGGAGCAGGAAAATTGGCAAGGACGGAACAACCACCGCTTCCTTGGTATACCCGAAGGGGCTGAAAAGGATCCAAGGAAATACATGATTACCCTCCTCAAAAGCTCTTTTCCGGAACTTCAATCCTGGGACTGGGAGAAAGAGGTCCAACGGGCTCATAGGTTTCCCTTAATGATCAAAACTCATAAAGCATCACCTCAACAACATCCTAGAGCCATGCTCCTGTTCTTTGGAAATTTCCTACTTCGACAGGCTCTCTATGACTTAGCCCGACCCACCAGCAAGAGAACATTCGAAGGGGTAACTTTTTTCACCAGGCCAGACTTTGCTCATGCAACTGTTGAGAGGAGATGGCGGTTGAGGCAACTGTTTGACCCCTTCCAAAAATTAGGAGCCTCAGTGTTTCTTCAGAATCCGGCAAGATTAAAGATTGTCTACCAAGGCCGTACTCTCAGCTTTGTCTCTGAGATTCAAGCTAAAAACTATCTGGACGAGATCTCAGGACATAAATAAAGCCTATGAATGTAGACTAGATCGGCCAATGCGTAAGGCATAGGATAGAGTCCTAATATATGGCTGCGCTCTTCTTGCGCTTTTTCTTTATTTTGCACCTTTTACTTTCTTTTGGTAGCTTATAAATCACTGGGTAAAGCTGATAGAATATATTGTTTCCATTTTTTTTTCTTTGGTTTGGTTTTTCCTTTCCCTACTCTGCTCTATTTTTGCTCTATGAAAAACTGTTTAGTATCATAATTATAGAATGCTCACTAGAAAATGCTGTAAGGGATATTTTCAGACTTCATGCTGATAGAGAGGCTTCTCTAAGATGTATGGATTATACTAATGACATTGCGTTTAGGGAACTTTCTTTCTTGGGTATTTTAATTATACACTTTCTTATTTCTATGTTGGTTTCGGGGGATGCTCGGCGGGGCAGCTGGAGCGGTCTCGACGGATGTCACGTCCCTGGCTCCTCCTGGGCCAGGTAACCTCTAGTGGTGGTGGTGGGAGGGGGGTGGGATCCTTGGGTCAGGGGGTGGTCTAGTGGGAAGGACAGACAGGAACTTTAAAACCTACAGAGAAAAAGGAAATTAAAAAGTTATAGCTAACACTTTACTTATGGGAGAGTATCTCTCTAAGATGTGCAGTATAAACAAATGGGGGCACTGAAGATTATGTCACTTAATATCTGCGGCCTAAACGATATTAAGAAGAGACAAGCAGTCGCGGTGGGTCTACAAACTTTAGGCCCCAACATAGTATGTATGCAGGAGACGCATATCGAGGGCTCACAGCTACACCTTTTAACAACTTTGGGGTACAAATTAATTTGTGCTACCACTCAGGGAGCTCGTGTTAGGGGGGTGGCAATCTTAGCTAGAGGCAAAGGCTATAGCTTCAACCGATGCAAAGCAGACAAATTCGGCAGGTAGGCTATCACAGAATGCCAGTTTGAACAATCACAATTAGTTACCATCTGCTCAATTTATGGGAGCAATTGTGACGATCCCACCCTGATTAACGAGGTTTCTAGTGAACTCGCACACTGGCGACTACCAGTACTCATCTGTGGGGATCTCAATATTAATTTACCCCCCGATTGGTCAATGAATGATAATTGGGTGTATCATGGGAGGAAACCTAAAGTGTTTAAGGCCTTAAAACATCTATGTCGTATGCACGGACTTCTGGATGGGTGGCAGATCTCTAATTCTGAGGATCCTGGTTACACTTTTTTCAAGCCCACTCCGGGTTCATGCTAGGCTTGATTATTTTTTCCTCTCACAGACATTAAGCTCTATCACACTAATAGAAAAACTGCCCCGAGTACTCTCTGACCACAACCCCTTAGTATGCACCCTAGAGCTAACACAAATGGGCCAGAAGCAAAGAAATTGGACCTTCGAGAAATCCCTGCTCCTTGAAGAAGATTATTGTAATCACATGCGAGCATGGATCCCCAACTTCCTAGAAAATAATGTAGGGAGCACCTCTATAGAGATAGTGTGGGACGCTTTTAAAGCAGGAATCCGAGGGGAAGCCACACCATATTCAATGAGGGTTAATAAATTGGCCAGAGACCTGTATAAATCATTATCGGAAAAATTACAGTGTTCTGAAGAAAAACTCATCAGGGCAACTCATGACTCCTTAATGGTAGAAGAACTCACCAAAATTCAATTGGCAATTTATAAGGCTGCTATTATGAATACATTTACCACCAAAGCGGTTAAAAAAGCCACCGCTCATAGCGAGGACATTTACGAAGTAAGCGAATTAGTTGGCCATCAATTGGCTATACGCATGAGGCAACAAACATCTCAGAACCTCATACGTGAAATATCAGACCCAGTGGAAGGCTTAATCTCAGAAAGCAATAAAATTAGAGAGGCATTCTGGCGCTTCTACAGCACTTTATACTCAGAGGAAGGAGAGGCCGATACAGACAGTATGAGAGAATACCTAGATCAAGGAACACCCAGTAGACTTGCTGAAGAAGATCGAGATGATCTAGAAGAGACACCAGTACTGGAAGAAATTCTAGAGACAGTGAAGGCTTTGCCTAGAGGAAAGGCAATTGGCCTGAACTCTATCCCTCTGATTTGATCTAAAAATGTGGTATAAAACTCTAAAGAGATTTTCTTACATTAATATGTGCACATTTTCCACGGGGAACAACTACCAAGGTCATGGTCAAAAGCAAAAATAGTAGTGTTCCTGAAGAAAGATAAACCACCGGATCAGATGGGCTCCTATCGCCCCATCACCTTAATCAACGTGGATTCAAAAATATATTCCAAATTAATAGTGAATCGTATGGCACCATTAATCCACAAACTTGTTTCAAATTCCCAGCACAGGTTTGTACCTGGAAGAGGAACCACAGATCACATTCACAGAGTGATCACCCTATTTGACAGCACAGAGGTGACGGGAGACCCAATGGCGTTTATTCTTCTAGACGCCGAAAAAGCCTTTGACCGGGTCTCCTGGTCATTTCTGTGGCTGGCAATGGGTCATCTGGGCTTTAAACAAGGATTCATTCAGGCGGTACAAAAACTATACACCGACCCTAAATCTGTATGGTGATAAATGGCAATCTTTCCAAAGAACTAACAATATCTAGAGGAACACGACAGGGATGCCCATGCTCTCCATTGCTGTTTGCTATCTACATTGATCCTTTTATTCGCAGTATGGAAGCTAATGCTGGTATTATTCCTATACTGACCCAAGGTTATATGACTAAAACTCTTGCCTACGCCGACGATATCGCCATAGTAACACCAGATCCGGCATTAGCCTTACCTATAATTGAAACTGAGGCTAAAAACTTTGGTAATGTGGCCGGCTACGCTCTTAACCAGAGTAAACCCCAAGTGGTCTTAAATGATAAATGCACTATGGTTGATTCTCGTGTGACAACAAAAGCGACTTACCTAGGGGTATGTATCTCCTCCAAACTAGATAAAGTGGTTGAAATAAATTTGAGCCCCCTGATAAAATGCAGAAAGATCTTCGATGTATGAATAATCTACACCTATCCTTGATTGGCCGTGTAAATGCATTAAAAATGGTTTACTTCCCTAAACTGCTCTATATGTTTAGAGCAATTAATGTGGAAATTTCCGAATATTGGTTCAAACTGATGGAGCGCACTTTTTCTAGTTTTATTTGGTCCTATTCACAACCCCAAAGAGCCGACAAGCTCTTGACCCTTCCAAAAGAAAAAGGAGGCTTAGCCCTCCCTAACCTTAAGCTATATTATTGGGCATGTATGCTTTCCTATAACCATGAACTCTTTTTAGGTCTCGCCTGTCGATGCGCATGCGCATCGAGCTTGCGAGACTATTGGGGCTTAACCACTCTTTAACTAACTTGCAAGGAATCGTGGCGATTCCTTGCAGTGCCCGTGACTTTTAAGCTCAATGCGCATGTGCATTGAGCTTAAAAGCGCGTGCACATCAGTTCCCTCAGCCGCACTCCAGGCCCCTGCTGTTTTCACACCCTCTCCCCGCTCCGCTCCGCCCCCTCCCCTGCCCGCCGTGTCGCAGATCACAGAAGCTTGTTTATCTACTTTCAAGCGCACGGCCGCTAGGCCGTGCCTCCCCTACTCTCCTCCCCCCTCCTCCTCCTACTCTCCTCCCCTGCCTGCCGTGTCGCACCTCTCCCCTCTCCCCGCTCCGCCCCCTCCCCTGCCCGCCGTGTCGCAGATCACAGAAGCTTGTTTATCTACTTTCAAGCCGGCATCCGTCCTTGTCCTCTCACGCTTGTTTTAAGAGTCTTCTTGCTTTCAAAACACTGGTCACCTGACTGCCAGCACTTACTTTCAGCTCTACACGAACAGACACTACTGCCAGCAAGTGCCCCTGAACTGTAAAAGTTTCCTTCTGCCTGAAACACCGAGCAATACAGAATTCTGTGCTACCAGCAATACTTCTCCACGCACCTCCTGCAGCCCTCGACCGTCTTCCTACGAGATACAGTTAGGCTGACGGGCTCCTCTCACCGTTCGGGTGAACATCTCTTCACCTGGCACACTTCGCAACATGCTCCGCTACAGCCGCTCAGGCTGTTCGCCATTCCCTTACTCCTGCTCACGGTTTGCGGCACCTCACGCAAGAACGCAGGATGGTACTTGTGCAGTCAGTGCACGCGCCGCGCTTGAGGCTTCTTCCACCGATCCACTTCACTTGCACTGGCCTGCGCTCGTGCAGTCACGCACTCGCCACACTACATGCTCTCCCTCCCCAAACTTCACAAGTACTAGGCACACAAACTCCTCTCTCTCCCAAACTGGCCCTCCTTACGTTAGTTCACCTCAGGGATTAAACCTGTCACAGCCTCACGGTGCTCTTCTCCCCATTACCAGCACTAAAATGTACACGTCCTGACGCCATTTTCCTGGCCATAGAGCTCCACCGCAGCTCGGTCTCTGCCACTACTGTGTACCCACGCAAATTCACTTAGAGTGCTCTTCTCGGGTGGATCCCATCCTCGTCGCAATTGGAGTGAACATGCACCATCAGTTTCTTCACAATGGTTTATTATAAGTCAAGTAACAAGTGTGTGACCAACCCTGCAAGACAGGACAGCAACTGCCAAGACGGGACAGCAGTTGCCAGTCCTAGTCTCACCCATGACATGCTAAACATTCCATGTTCTATGACATCACATGGCTATGCTAGATCAAATTGGATCTAGTTACAACATACAACATTATACAAATGGCCATAACACACATTAGGTTCTGCAGGCGAAAACAGCCATTCTTGTGTTGATGTCTTCTGTACCCTGGATACATCACACTACAAATCTGATCTCAAAGTGACTCGACCTATCTCTTTTTCCCACCCTCCTGTTCTCCCCTCACAGTCCCCCCTGCCCGCCTCCACGCCCCCCTCCTCTGGACCCCTCCACCCGCTCCCTCCTCTTCGACCCTGCTCAGTTCCTCCTCGGTTCTTGCTCAGCCCCCCCCACCTCCCCCATTCTGCCCTCCCCTCCTCCCAGCGCTGCAAGGGTTACATTCCTTTCCAGCTGAGCTGGCAGAGCGATCCCGGGCAGAGCCGTCAGATTCGCGGTGGGAGCGGGGAGGGGGCAGAGAGCTATTCTCATGGGCACGGAGGGGGGGAGGGGGGGCACAGAAACTTCATTATCTGCCTCCTTCTATTGCGAGACCTATTGCATTTCCAATGCTTGTTTCTATTAGACAACAATGAGACAGTCAGCTGGTACTAGGCAATAAGAGCAAAGGCTATCTATGGAGATTTCTCTATGATAGCTACCACAAAAAGGTCCGTCTAAATACCTTACTGGGGGGGTTTAAAGCGTGGAAAGCTGTGAGGAAATTACTGGGCATAGGAGAAGCGTGGCTCAGTGGTTAGAGGCGGCAGACCCGGAAGCTGAGATCGGCTGTGGACCAGGGTTCAATTCCCCGCCTCGGCGGGTCTCGGGCTCAAAAATTCCACGGACTCGACAATTCTCGCTCCGGTGCCTACTCGACTCACGGGGTCACACTCTGCGACTCTGGGCAATAGCTTGCTTAATCTCCACTACGGCCCCTCGCGGCGGGATGCCTGGCTTTCACCTTGTGGATACCCTGCCGGGGTATCTCACAGGGAAATACCAGGACGGGTTCCCTAAGCAAGCGCTTAGATACCGTGTCGGTGATTTGCGCTATATAAATACATGTACATTTACATTTACAACTCTCGCTCTACTCTCCTCTAGGCCACAATCCGGCTCTACCCGAAATATTTAGAGGAGCCTGTATTGATAGATGGCCTACGGCAGGAATTACACATCTTGGATGTTTTTTCTCAAATGAAGGGTTACACTCTTTTGAAACCTTGAGGGAAATATATCAATTGGATTGGAGGGATTTTTTTAAATATCTGCAAATCAGTGACTTTTTAGCACGAAGGATTAGGGAAAATACCTCATTTGATAAAATACTGACAGCAGAAACCTTAAAAAAAAACAAGAAATTCACAATTGGTGAGATATACTCTCTCTTGCTATCCCTCTTTCCGGACAATCTTGTGAAAACAGCACAGAAGTGGCAGGGAAAATTAGCAATCACCATGGAAGAATATAATTATGCATATGATTTTTCTTAGACTATCCTTATGTTACCCAAACTGCAAACACAGTTCTATAAAACCTTCTTTTTTATGTACTATACCCCTGATAGAATTGCTAAATGGGGGAGCGGGAGGGGTACATGCTGTTTTAGATGTACGTTGCCTAATGCGGATAGCATACACATATTTTCCTCTTGTGCAAATCTTTCCTCCTTAAAACTGAGCATTGAACGTTTTTTAACTAATGTCCTAAAAACCGAAACAGTCCTTTCTAATGAAATGATTTTGCTTGGGGCAACTAAACTTGCAGAACCATCCCCTGGTCATGAACTAGTATTTATTGCCATGGCGGTCCTAAGAATCTGTATCGCCTCTGCCTGGCTGGACCCTAACCCACCATCTTTTCAACAGTGGTTCTCTAGACTGTTAGCTATATTTAACTTGGAAATGGCTATATATAAAAGAAAAGGTAGAAGACGCAGGGCAGGGGATTGAAAATCTGGAATCCCTTAATTGAGTGGTCCCAATCCCAAGGTAATTCCCTGTAATATGAGGACATAACCAGCGTGATTTAAAAACTGTTAAAATGTAATTTGTCATGGTTGTAAATTGTTTGAAACCTATAATCACTCAGATGCTGCTTGTATCTCCGCAAATAGAAGGGAAATGTTTTGGTTGTCTGTTTAACTTATTTAGTTATTAATGTATGATCTATCAATCCAAAATTCCTAATTTCTCTGTCTTAAATGTGAAGTATTCTTTGATGAACTTGTCTGACCTGGGGGGGAGGGGGGTGCTTTGTAAATCAAAAACCCAATAAAGATATATAAAAAAAAGAAAATTTGTCATGTTCAAAAAAATAAATGTAAGGTATCTCAAAAAAAAATAAAAAAAATAAAATAAAACAACGTAAATAATTTGGTTGTGGATTTATGTAGTGTATGCAATTCAGTGGCTCTGGGGCATCTGAAAGATGAAACTCGTAGGTGATGGCAATTTCAAACTGGGAACCAGGGGGAGATGTATCATCACCATCATTTGCGATTCCCAAATAGCGATTTTTTTAGAAAGCGCTATTTGAGAATTGCAATTTGGGATGTATGTAGAAAATCACTTTTTTTTGCGATTTCTTAAAATTCCTTAATTGCGATTAGCAAATTGCTAATCGCAATTAAGGAATAATTTCTCATTCATTTCTATGAGCCAGGAGGCCCATAGGAAGGAATGGAAAGTTATTCTCAATTTGCGATTCACAATTTGCTAATCGCAAATTGAGAATAATTTCAAGGGTGTCTTAAGGACACTCTGCTGCACCCCTGAAATTTACATGTGTGCGCTTATGGCGCATATACATGCCCTAAGGGCATGTATGAGCGCCACATGGCACCTTTACAAATGCCAAAAAGTGCATTTGTAAAAGAAATTGCAAATTACCACCAGCTACAAGTTGGTGGTAATTTGCGATTTCTTAATGAGGATTCGCAAAAAAAAAATGCTTGATGCATAGCATTCAAGGAATCGCAAAATTGCGATTCCTTAAATGCTTGAGCAAAATAAGGAATCGCAATTTTTGCGATTCCTTATTTTGCGATTTGGCTCATACATACCAAAACACCGTTTGCAATTCGCAAACGCCTTGCCTGTAACGAGTTTCCTTTAAGTAAACCATAAGTAGAAGGACTTTAAAAATGTGCATTTCCTGTGATCTGTTTTCAAATTCTTGTGATTGATATCTCCTCGCAGCTCAAGTCATTGCCAAGCTTTAAGTACAGTCAAGAAGTGCATAAAGAAAAAATACAAGTAGATGTTTCTAATCTACGTGCTCAGAATGTGGAACACCATCCCACCTCACTTCAGGCTAATTCGTTCCACCGCTTCTGCATTTACCAAAAGTACCGGAAAAACACAATTTCAAAATGTTCCGTATTTTTCAATTAGGATTCTGAGCTTCGTCGCTTCCTACCTAGGTTTTGTGCTTAAAAATATATATTTTTTAAATCCATTCATTACATCCTTGAGAAAGGCTATGTGATAAGTAAATGGACAGATTCAAATATGTTGTTACTCTCCATATTGCACAGCCAATGTGGTTGACTTTTATTACACTTGGAATAACTTGGTTAGTCCCTTGAGCCTCCTCACTCTCAAGACAGTGCTCCTCGCCGCCATTAGATTGGTGTGGTGTGGAGTGAGCTTCAAGCTCCATACCACACTTTCTTTCCAGACAAGATAGTTTTGCTGATATGGGCCTTCTTCTCGCCTAAAGTGGTGATGCTGTTCCACAACCGTCAAAACATCACCTTACCAGCATGCTAAGCTTCCTCACCCCTCTAAGGAGGAGGAGAGGCTCCATCACTTAAACCACAAAAGAAAACGGAGCGTTTACATAGATTGTACCAAAAAACACTGGGCTGATGATCAATTTTTTTGTGGGATTCTCTGAAGCGAAGAAAGGTAAGGCTGTGGAGACCAGAACCATCTCCCACTAGATTATGCTTCACATTAATATCCTCAATGCATGGGCTAAAAACGAGCCTCCTGAGGAACTTCATGCTCATTCTACCAGGGCCAAAGCTGCTGCCACTGTGTTAGCTTGCGGAGTCCCTGTCCTATACATTTGCCAATTGGCTATGTGGGCGTCCCTCCACACGTTCACAAAGTCCTATTGTCTGGATAGTCTGGTTCACTGAGCGGAGCATTTTACCCGCTTGGTTCTGTAGGACTTTCTGGTTTGAGTCTATCCACAGACCCTCCTTTAAATATGTACTGCTTTTGTATCTATTCAAAAGGTGGGGAAACTGTGCCTAGAAGTCTATAGCAGAGCAACAGGTTACTAACCTCAGTAATGCTGTTTCTGGTAGAGACTCTAGCTAGCTGCAGTTTCCTTTCCGGACAGACCCTCTTGCCCCCCACCCCCATTCTTCCATCCTTCCCGTTCTGCGGTTGGCCTCTATTCATTAGTAACATCCCAAGTCTAGGAAACTTCAAACTTCAAACGGGTTACACACATTTGCTTTTAGTCGGAGTGAACATTCTCATAACAACTGATGTCTGTGTGCAGGAGTCACGTCTAAATTGGCTTCATAGGTCAATTCTGGGTTGGAATGCTACGAGTACCATGAGTCCAAACCCCATCAAAAGGAATCTCGGTGTCATTTTAGTAGAATTAATTTTGCTCAACCAAGAGATTTGGAGGGTCTACCATCTGTGAAAATCTCCTTTTAACATAGCCAGGAGTGGTGGAAAGTTAGCAGAATATATTTCTTCAGTTAGGGGGTGATGGTGACCCCCAAAGTACCTAATCAAGGTTGGCGCCCAGATGACCTGTGAGATCCCCTTAAGCATCTCTGCTTCTTGCAGTGGGAGGGTAAGATTAAGGATTACTGATGTAGAACAATTTCTTTTTAAGCCTACAATTGCTTCCTAATCTTTGAAAATGGGAGTGAGACCCTGAGGTCTGTGAGTGTAAGTAAGATGTTGTATGCAAAAAGCATTACTTTGTGAAGATCTTGACCAAAATATAGCCTCTGTAGTCTCCCCTCTTCTCTAATTCTCTTTACCAGAGGCTCTATAGTGAGGGTGAATAGGAGAGGGGACAACAGGCATCCCTGTCGAGTACCCTGTCCCAGTTTAAAGTGGGCAGAAAGTCTGCTATTTACTGTTATTTTCAAGACCGGTGAAGAACCATTGTTATAAATTTAGAACTGAATCACTAGCCTAACAAGACCTGATATAAGAATCCCGAGTCTGTACCCGATCTAAGCCCTTCTGGGCATCAAAGATTGACAGTACTTCCTTCTTCTGTGCATTTTCAATTAAATGGATCAGTGAGTGCACGTTATCATGGGTTTGCCAATTTTATAATGACTGATAAAGATTTATAAGGGTTGAAAGAACAATCTCTAATCGTGTACATACTACTGTTGAATAAATCTTAACATCAACATTTAATAGAAGGCTAGCACAGTAAGACAGACATAATTTGCAGGATTTCCTTTGCTTGAGGTTTAAGGTGATAGTATCTTCTGCAATTGAGGGGATGACTGGATGCAAGTGTGAGTTTTTTTTTGTGAAATGGGATATCAATATGTATGCAAACGATTTGTAGAATCCTTCGGTAAACTCTTCTGGCCCTTTGTTTTATTAATGTTCAAAGATTGAATCATTAGTTTCACCTCATATTCTGTTATTGGGGAGTCCAAAAGTTCCCTCTGCTCCGTCGATGTATCGGTCATTTTAATTTTAATCTATATAGTCTCTTTACAATGGTTGGGGCAACAGGATGAGTGTCTATAATACCGTATAAAATTCTTGAAAAGCTCTAAGTTGGTTTCTTTGCCTATGTAGATTGATTCTGAGTAATTAACTCTCTTTATCATAATCACTCTCCTGTCTTTGTCTTATTTGCTTTGCCACCAAGGAGCCCACTCTATTGCTCTGTGTGAAGTAAACATTTTTGAATCTAAGAAGTGCCATCTCAGCTCGTTTAGCTCTGTTAGTGTCGAAGGTCCATATTTGTCCTCTAAGGGCTGTTACTTTTCTCAATAGACTTGGGTAGAAGACTGCTCTATAGGCTCCTTTTGCTGTGTTGACTTCCTTCTCTAAGTGGTCTCCACGAGGTTAGCGCACCTCGCTGATGTTTGCTATAAGGCTGATACTGACACCTCATAGGACTACCTTAAAGGTATGCAATAGTGTTGAGATCTTTGTTGTCATTTTCTTCAAAGTATTGTTTACTGTGTGTCCAAAGTTCTTCTCGTAGGACTTGATCCCACAAAATCCTATCAAAGTGGTTTATGCTGCCCATCAAGTTGGATTGTGACCGGTTATTTGACCAATAACGGAGCTAACCGTTATCGATCCTTAGTAATTATTTACTAGATTGTAATTGATCCTGGAGTAAGTTCTGTGGACATGGGAAACTATTTGTATTTGTAGTAATTTCGGTGTTGCTAAATCTCACAATGCCTAGTTGCTTAGTTGTAGTTTTCATCTGCTAAGAAAAAGCCCCTATGTGTGTCAGCATCGGGCCAGTCCTACTCAAGGAGGGTCCCAAACTGCATTGAATTCCCCTATTATAATGAAGTCGTCTTCAGCTAAGACAGAATTTGTAGCCATGAGGTTGCCAAAAAGGTGTCCTGGCCAGAGTTGGGGGCATATCCTGTAACTATGGTTAGCATTTTACTTTGCCCTTAATCATCAGCATTCTGCCCTCTTTGTTTCTTTTAATCTATAAGCGAGAATGGAAGTGAATTATGCAAAAAGAACAGTGACTCTGTTGTGTTTTGTCCTGCTGGAGGAATGAAAGGCTTTGTATTTTTTGTTGCGAAACAGTGCCTCATCTACTTTTTTGTTTTGATAGTTTTCTTGGTCATTTCCAAGTCTTTTTATTGAGTTTTTGACTTGGGTAATAACAAAACATACAGCCCATTGATGGAGACATGATATCTGAGGTTGACCAGACCTGGTACATTACAATCTTGCGTATGAATTCAGGACATATAAAAGCATATATACTATTGCGAGGGGAAGGAAGAGGGAAGACAACACCACAGCACAACAACCATACTCTGAACACAAAGAAGTGGTCACGGAGCAGATCATAGACCCAGCTGGGGGGATTGGTCAGCCAGTATCCAATGAGGGTGCAAGGCCAGTGGAGGCCACATCAGTCACAGCAAGTTGAACAATGTTTTCTTGATATGGCCTCCAGACGTCTATAGGCATCAACCTTGGAATTTGCAGAGAGGTATAGGTTTCAACTTTGTTCATTACAGAAAGCCACATTCCTCAATAAATCGCATCACTTGGGAAGAAGACTTTTTGTCCATGCTCAAGCTACCCAGCATTGGGCTAACAGTTAGGCTACTTGTCATCTCTTAAAACGGGATAGATGGGTTTCTTGTGCCGCCAAAATGTCCACCTTCTTATCTATTACATAGTTCCATATTCTTGTGCTTTTATTGGAGGAGTTTGGTCCCTTACATTGTGTAAGAATTAACTGTTATGTTATGTTACTGTAGTTTTGTATAGCGCAAATCACCACTAGTCTCTAAGCGCTTTTCAAAAAGAAAGGAACACAACACATAGCTGTCGGTAACGCGCCCCTCATCCAGTTGGCAATTTACGTTAGAGATGTCGTCTTTTTAAACAGGTAAGTTTTTAACGCCTTTCTAAAGGGTAGCAGCATTGGCTCCCCTTGCAAAGTTGCCGGAAGCTCGTTCCAGATTTGAGGGAGAAGTACCGACAGAGCTCTCCCTCCCTTAGATTTGAGGTTGAATCTCAAAGGGGCTAGTTTGCAGGCTTCAGAAGAGCGCAAGGTTCTGCCCGGCACATACTTCCTCAGACGATCTTTGATATATTTGGGAGCCTCTCCATAGATAGCTTTATGGGCTATGCAGAGGCACTTGAATTGCACTCTGTGCTCAATGGGCAGCCAGTGCAACCTCTGAAGAAGAGACGTCGCTCGTGTGCTCCGTGGTAGTGAGAAAATCAGCCTGGCTGCATCATTCTGGACCACCTGCAGTTTCTTAAGGAGCTTTCGAGGGAGACCCAGATGAAGAGCATTTCCATAGTCCAACCTCGAGATGATTGTGGCAGACACAATGGTTTGTAACGTCGAAGCAGAAAGAATGGGAACCAGTCTTCGCAGCTGCCTTAGTAGACCTACACAAGAGCCTACAACCGCGAGGACTTGGGGAGCCATTGACAGATCTGCGTCAATTTTTAAGCCTAAGCTTTTTACTGCTCTTCCTGGGATTGGTACCTCCCCAAGTTCGGGAGGCCAGAAAAGCTCACACCAGGGGCTGTGTAAAATAATGATGAAGGTCTCTTATATGCTGTGCTTCCCGGTTTGGGTGCCAATAATCATCTCCGTGATTTGGACAAGGGCACCCTAAGTGTATGTGGCAACTAGTGTACGATATCTGTGGAGTAGAAAATAACTCATCCCTTCATGATCCCCAACTGGAAATGTATAACCATAACACAGAAAAGAATCCGTCAAAACATATGTCAGTAACAAGTAGAGTGATGCATAAAAAGGTTCCCCATCAAGAAATACTTCCCCCAAATGGATTCCCGTCGCACTGTCAAGATGAAAGGATCCATGAATCAGGACTTCTCCCAGAGAATTCTACAGATTCCACTCTGCCCCACTAAATAAAAACCCCACTTGGAATGTGTGTCACATTTCCGATCTGATCTCCACCAGTCACAAAAGAGAAAACTTCCCTCCAAATTTCAACCATGATGGGCCTGATAGTTCAACCTGTGGTATTAGAGATACCTGATCCCTAAATGTAACCTCTCTCAACTCCACATTAATTCCTGTGTCAATGAGTGCAATATCAGAGTGTCCAAGAGAGGGTGCCTTGAGGGAGAGCTAGTATTTTGTACAGTATCTCTTTTGCTGAGGTCGAGGAATCCTCCACCTGCTCCCTCCAAGCTCCTAGGGATTACTCCCATCCACAGGGCCTGTTCATTGACCATCTTCAGAGTTGTAAAAAATATATATATATTTTTATTGTTTTATCGCATTTGAACATTAACACAGTTAACTGAATAAACAAAGTTGCATGATATCACACAAGTGCCATGACTGAGAAAATCATCAATTTCCATATTACGTTTCGCATACCCTTCACATTAGGCCAAGAATACTTCAAGGACAACCATTATACAATCTCCCAACTCCTTCCCCACACAGTACGATGTTATCTATCTCTATATTCTCTGTTGGGCTTCCCCTCTCCATTTTTGTACCCTCACATATCTCATGCTTCACTCAGCATCTATCTGTTCTATGTCTGCTATGACGTCAAGCCTGTAGTGTTCCCTCCATTTGCCCCATACTTTATGTAATTTTTTTCGGGCAACCTCTCGCCTTGTATGTGACCTTTTCTGTGTCTATGTAAATCTCCATTTCCTTGCTCCATTCTTGAATCATTGGCATAGTCTTATATCCCCACCTTCTCGCTATGTATCTTTTCGCTACTGCTGATCCTAATGTGCTAAATAGCATCTGTGACCTATGTATGGCTATGTCATTCGGAACTCCTAGCAGGATAAATTTGGAGTCTAGAGGAATATCTGACTGTAGTATTTTATTAAGTTACGCAAGGACAGCCGTCCAGTATGTCTGTATATGTGTGCATTCCCACACGATGTGATAGAAATTCCCCTCTTCCTGTCCACAGCAGTGGCACATTGGATCTGTTGAACGCCCGATCTCGTGTAGTTTGGCCGTATCATAGTAGGCCATATGTAAAATTTTGTATTGGATTAAACAAAGTCCAGATTTCATTGCAACCTCCCTGGGATGCATTAGGGCTGCCACCCAGTTCACATCCTCCATTTCGCCCACATCCTGTTCCATTGTGGCCCTCAACTTCCCCAGCCTGTTTGGAGCATTATTGTTTAGTGTCTCATAAGTAGCCGATACTGCCTTTGTCGTGAGGTGTTCTTGGAGTAACCTCCCCTCCAGTGGTGCATAGTCCGGTACTGAGGAGTCCTCTATATTTTCTGCGTTCCATGCATGTTTTAACTGTTCATATTTAAGGAACTGGTTCGGTTGTAGTGTGAATTCAGTCTGGAGACCACTAAAGCTCTTAAGGACCCCTTTACATATAAAATCTCTTACCGTGTAAATACCGATGGTATCCAATTCCTTGAACCCTCTTTTGTTTTTAACCTTTTTCAGCCAGTTCCCGTGCCATTGGCTCGTTTCTTTGGTGATTTTATGATCCCATCTAATTGCTTTGGTTGCCCATCCCCAGACCTCTATCGTTGTCTGTGTGGCTGGGAGAAGTTCTCAGACCCCCCTACCACCATATAGGTAATGGAGGAATGTCCTTTTTTGTATTGTGTCTCTCTCAAGCCTATATGTTGGGTGGTCGCTCAGTGTGTGTATCCAGTCATTGGTTGGTGTTAGATGTGCCAACCAGTAGTAGGCCTCCAGATCAGGCAGTAATATCCCCCCATTATATTGGTTGCGTTGCAGTGTGTGCAGTGCTGTTCTAAGTTGTTTCCCTAGCCACAGGAACGAACGTAGTTCAGCGTCTATTTCATGGAATATTGATTGTGGGAGTGGGTAATATGTATTTTGTAGAGCATATAAAAATTGCGGACGTGTTATAATTTTTAACATTGCCGCCCGTCACAGTATAGTGAGCGGCAGTGTTTTCCATCGTTGTGCATCTTCCTTGAAACTCGTCAGTATATGTTTAATATTTTTTTGGTAGCATAAATCTTTATCTGTGGTTAGTAAGATTCACAGGTATGTAAACCCGTGGTATGTTATTTGAAGATCCCTTGGAAGTATGGGCCACGTCATTATTTCTTTGGGTCTGTAGGTTTTTACCACTTTATTTTGTACCCTGAGTTTTGTCCATATGTATCTATGGTATCAAAGGATAGGAATCGTTATGTCTGATTGTGTAACATATAGAAGGAGATCGTCGGCACACAACGATATCTTCTCCACCCTGGGGTCCTCCGGATGAAGTTGGAAGCCATGTATCTCTGGGTGATGACGGACCGTACATGCTAATGTCTACTATATTTGCAAAAAGCAAGGGGGACATGGGGCACCCCGGTCTTGTCCCACGACCTATGAGGAAGTATTGTGAAATTCTCCCGTTCACCCGAACCTTCGCCCTTGGATCTTTATATAATAATCCTACACATTTTCAAAATGTTGGACCTATGCCGAATTTAAGCAAGGCAGCCTCCAAGAAGGACAAATGAACAGCGTCAAACACCTTTTCTGCGTCTAGGGATATTAATAAATGTGGGGCGTCACGATTTTTCACCTTCATCATCCAGTTATGTGTTCTTTGTAAATTCCATCTGGGTGCTCGACCTGGCATAAAGCCTGGTTGGTCGCTATGTATCAAGGTAGTTATACCCTGACAACGTCTTGACAATAGGATAGTCGCCAATATCTTTACCTCCATATTAAGGAGGGATATTGGACGGTCTTCAAGTGGTATTTTTCACTTGGAAGATCAGAACCTGTGATGCTTCAGATAGCCTGTTCTTCTGGTATTGTTGATTCTGAATTTCAAAGCTACCCCAAAAGGATATAACCAGTAGCATGATAGTTTATTTTGTCTATTTTGTCTAAGCTTATCTGTATTTGGACGGAACTGTTGATGGCACTTCATCGTTGCTGGTGCTATGTCTTGAAAAAGTGAGCATTCAAAGTCATTATATTTAAGCCCAATCTTCTTGAGGTCCACTGCTAAAATCAACTGTTTTACTTCAAGTTAATGGAAATTTACCGATAACCAGGAGTTTCCTGGGGTCTGCTGACTGACCCTGAGGACTCAATCCATCTTAATCTCATTGTGGCCCCCAGATAGTAGAGATTCAGAAAGTCCTTTTGCAAATTGTCACCGGTATGTTCCCCCTCCTGCAGGGCCAAGATGTGTATGTTACCCCACCGGGCGGGGTTCTCCAGGTCCTCCATTTTCAATGATGGCTGTATGTGCGTGTAGATCATGCATTTGGCATATTCATTTCGTAAATATTTCCTCTAGGCTGTTGGAGTTTACCATCCACCTCTACTATTCATGCTTTAGGTGATTCAATATCCTGCTGTAAGACTGCAACTTTTACATTTAGATCTGATCTCGGGCTCTGTTGCTCCCTGGCACAGTCAGACTTGATCTCTTCCCTCTGTTCATTTTTGAACAGCTGCTGGGTGTCCATGAGGTCTGTTTTTATAAGCGCCATGGTGATACCAGAGCTCTGTTGGATCTTCTCACAGGTAGGTCAGAGGTGGGTTGGGTCCAAAGAGGTTTCTAACTGTCATTTGTTGAGCTTTTTCTGGGGCATACAGTGGCCTGGGTGTATGAAGTTTTGATAGGGCTTCTACAACATTGGCAGTCACCTGACTTTGAAGGGCTGTGGAAGTCGATGAAACGGATGTGCCTTTGGGGCATCAAGCGTCAATTGAACTAAATATTGAATTTCTATCTGTCGCTCAGGTTTGTGGGTCACTCCTCTGGTAGGACAGTGCCCACTATGTTCAGTCACTGGAAAGAGCCACCATTGTGAACAACAAAGATGTTTCGAGGAACTATATTCCCTCCCTGGCGTGTCAATAAATAGAGAGCGGAGACTGTCTGGCCCCTGCTCCATTAGCCCAAAAAGCATGAGTGTTTATGGGAATGAGTCGTAATCCTTTATTTATACAGCCGGGAGCCCTGTAGGCGGTTCTTACTAGTCTGCTTCATTAATAGAGGTACCATCAGTAAAATTCCTCAATCTTCCTGATAGCATGTGCAGGCAGTACGCAGCACCAACAATCCAGTGGGGGTGCCCAGAATTTTCTGTATTTGCTCAAGGACTTTGCCAAACGTGTGCTGTATCTGGAGGATGTATGCGCCCCCTCCTCACCTTGCAGTGGCCTTTGGGATCAGTCTCTGATGTCGGGTGTTGTCCTCCATGCCCCAGCCCACACGTCATGGTGTGATAATAATCCCTGCTCTCATTTGTTGCTTACTTTATTGCGCCTCTTGATTGCAGTGGATTGGAGGACCCTCCCGACTCCACAGCGTGACTCAGTCTGTCAGAGCCATCGGATACAGTGGTCCTTCAAGGTTCACGTGGCTGTAATTTTACCTCGCATTGTCAGTCATTTCAGTTGATCTCATTCTCCATCACCAACTCCAGGAAGTGCCAGGGGGCCGAAACGCGACTGCAAACAGGTCACCCTCAGTGGTACCACAAAATCTTTGTTTTCAGTAGGAAGTGACCATCCATTCATTCTTCTAGAAGAATACGGGTGGAAGATCCTATAGAGTCTCAACAGATCATAGTCAGCTTGGCCCACGTAATGGCCACGCTCCCCCTTTGGTTCTCTTTGACGGTGTCTAATGCCGCTCCTCTTTATACCTTTGAACTATTCCTCCCCCCCCCCTCTCTGACCAGACTGTATGGTGGTAAATGATAGAGAACTGATATTAGAAGTAAGTAATTCTCTGCAAAGCAAGTCACGCAAAAACAAGTTGAAAAAAGATTGTAAAGATAGTAAAAGTACCAAACAAGTTCCTTAAAGTGGGTTGTGTATCTGCTCTTCAATCCAAGTTTAAGCAATAATGCCAGGTGAATGTATGGTTGTTTCTCAATGCAGCTGCTTTGCAGATGTAAGCGGTTGGAACATTTTTTTTGTGAAACTTTTGCAGCTGTTTTCTCCTTTCTAGAGTGAGCCTTTGGTTTACTGAGTAGGATTTTTTTGATTTACGATACTACAAGCTAATGCAAGATGCAATCCATCTGGAGACACGCTGTTTTAGTTAATATGACCACAGATTTTCTAATTTCTTTTGTCATTGTAAAATCTGAGGACTCTTCTGATATTTGTAATATACAGGAACACTCCTTTAGGGGGAAGTACAAATTGTAAAGCACACAGACTAAGAAATAGTCTGGTTCACATAAAGATCCTAGATCACTTTTGAGAGAAAAAGGGTTGTTGAGAACAAAAGCTTAGATTTCACTGACTTTAAGAGGCTAAATGCCAACTCTTCCAGTCAGTTTTCCAGGATAGATCCTTTTTGTCGGAGTTCAAATGGACAATGCATTCAATTTTCTAGAACCGCATTAAGTTCCCCAGGAGTACAGGCCATCCTAATTGGGATAAAAATTGTCCTTAAACTTTTTACAAAGTCTTTTATCACTCGCATCATAAAGAGTATATTTTCAGCAGAATGTTATTGTAGGCCGTAATATTTGCAAGAAGGAGCACAGTATCTACCTTTATATATAGATCACAATCATGATCTTGATCTACCCAGCTGTGTTAGATATGGCAATACTGCCTCTTCCTGGCAATGAAATCCTTCAACTCTGACAGACAACTGAAATCTGTTCCATGAAAAGAAACTATTCCTTTGGTTAATTTAAAAAGATACCTTGTGTCGCCCACTGTCAAGAGTGTTTTTCTTTCACCAGCACCATTAATCAAGCTTTGTAATTTTATGGCTAAAATAATTCTAATGCAGTTTTATTTGCAGAATAAGTAAATTAGTTTGGATTTATCATCATCATAACTTTTATTTCGATCACATAGATCCAAAAAAGTATGCAGCACAAGTATAAAAGCAGAAGTATAAAACATTTGCAGATAAATATATTAAAAACAATTTCATGAAATAGTTGTTCAAAATACAGGGTACAACAACTCCGAAGAGAATAAAGTGCTTCACGCAGATAATTTCCCACGCCTGATCCTCAATGCATACCAGAATCTTGAGAGGCCAAAAACCATTATTCTTCGAGTGTCAGTGCACAAGATTCTCACCACCTCAAGATAGTGACCCGGACCTGCAAGTCTACACAACAGGAATATCAAATTTTTTCTCAGAGATGAATAATGAGGTAGGAAGAAAAGTAAATGAACAATGGATTCCGGGTTGGATTTATAACACTTTATGAAGCCAAGTTGGAGAGACATATGGCCTTGAAACCTAGAAATTGTTCAGACATGAATTTTCCTTGGTCAAATCAATTTTTAGTGTCAGATAGTTTTCAATTTGGCTCCAACTGGGAATATGCAAGTGATCTACAAACCGCTGGCAAGTTTTCTCCAGACCGCAGTTAAGTGTGTTCATGCTTGGTAAAGTATAATTTATTATTTAACTACATATAGTGATAGATCTAACGAAGAAACCCTGGACATCTGATACTATGGTGAGCCCTCACTATGGCTATCTGCCCTTCAAGAAAGCAATTTAATGGACTTCTCATTGCTGGCCATTCTTTAAAAAACTAAAAAGAAGAGGGTGCAAGAGAGTTAGAGGGCGATATTGCAGTGGATCTCATACTAGAAGTGTGATCATAGTATGTTGCAATTGTGTTATCAGATCAAACACAATGAGTTCTTATTCCTTTTTTCTATGCATTTTCGTTTGTCGTGTTTACCTTTCTGTCATTGTCTTTGTTTTACATTGTAAGTTTTTTGTTTTTCTGTTTGCTGTAGTCTCTTCTTGTTTTTCCTTTGTCATTCTCTTGTTCTCTTACACGCTTTCTATTCCTTTTTGCTTTTTTCTGTTGCATTCTCATACATTTATGTATTATTCTTTTTACTATTTATTCCTTGACTTTATATTGCTTCCTGTTTTTCTTTGTTTTTTTGCTTGTGTCTCTTACTCACTGTCCCCTCTCTATCCTACCCAATTTGCCTAACGATTGTCACAGTAACTGCTTTGTGTTAATGCTGACCTTTGTGGCCCTTTTTCCTAGTATGACATGGAGCTTGTGGATTCAGCGGCTGCAAGAAGTTCATCATGTACAAGACATGAATGTTTTAAGTCTGAGGCACTGGGCTCTGAGCCTGCAGAGCAGGGTATGTCTCCCATTTTCTCTTTTCCAATACCAGTTCTCTCCCCCACCATTCCTTTCTGCTCTCCTACCTTTCTGTACTGTTACTGTTTTGGATATCCCTCTCCTCCCCCTTTTTTTGGTCTTCCCTAAAGACTGCTTTTAGTTTTCGGTTGTCGATGACCCATTGTGGACAATTACCTTACGTACAGTTTGCTTGGGTCAAGACTTTGCTTACCATTGGTTGTCTTTCTTGTCAATCTTATTTGCTTGCTTCTTATTCAGTGTTTTCCTTTTCCACTTGTCCTGGCCTAGGAGCATAGTTTATTTGCCATCCCTTTGATTGGATGTCTTATTCCACAGCTCCACTTCAGGGAACTACTGTTTTCTATTTCTTGCAGCATTCCATATGAGTGCATATGTTTTCTTGCTCTCTCCCTAGTGTGATGCTTTCCCACTCTAAATATTTCTCCATACTCGCCAATGCCCTTCTGTTTGCTCCCCCACCCGCCATGCTCTGTTTTGTATTTTTATATTTCCTCCCCCAGCCAACTGCTGTTATTCCCATCACCCACTGTTCCCATTGTTCGTTGGCAAAAAGTATAACTCGTCCTGTTCCAAAATTGCAACCCCCAACCTCTACAAAGTCTAATTCTTTTTACATTTATTTTTTCATTTTATTTTAGTCTGTGCAGGGTTCCGTTGCTGCAATTGTAAGTTCACTTTGACACACAGTTTTTAAGTTATCGCTCCAAGATGGATATCTTCCAACTAATAACAATAAATTACAACTAAAAATAAAACCGACATAGTCATTACAAATTTGTGTTAATGCATACATGTGCCTACATGGCCATAATAGGGCGCTGTAGTGTAATGCAACATAAATGTGCATGCGTGATGATTCATGCACGCATGTACATCAATGAGCTTTTTAAATACATTTTGCTGAGGCTTTCAGTGCCCTCCTCTCCTTTGTTTCCTGTTCCTTTCCTTGGTCTCACCATTTCTCTCTTATCACCCTTTCCCTTCTTAACCCTCTCTCTCAGACTGTTCTGTTTTTGATGCATTCCTCTTCACTTCACCCATCTTGCTTTTACAATTTTATTTGTGAAATTTTATAAAGCCAAACAAGACCAAAATGTTGGTGTCAGAGCACTGTACAGCCTAACAAATAGCATCAAATATACAAGGAGCAAAATATAGAATATACAGCATGAATAGATATTGCAAAGAGACATAGTGAAAACACCATCAAAGAAATCAAATTGGCATGGATAGTCGCCTCAGATAGGAAGGAGAATAATCAGTACTCTCATTTTTACTTCGTTTTTGAAAAGTGTATGAAGGGATGGTCCTGATCTCTGGGGAAAGAGTTCCAAATTTCTTGGGGCAATTCCAGAGAAAATTGTTGGGGTTTCAGCAGTTGGGAACATGTACCACAAGAAGCTCCATTCCTTCCGGATATAACCAGTTTTTGAGCCAGTTAGCGAGGAGTGTTGTGGTAGATGGCTTTGTACGTCATGCATGCTATTTTTAGGTGGATCCTAGATTCATAAGGTAGCCGGTTCAGAGAGTGGAGGGCCGGGGCGATGTGATAATTTGTCTTCATGCCTGCGATGAGCCATGCAGCTGCATTGAGGGTAGCCTTCAGCGGTGCTTGTTTTATTTTCGGTAGGCCAACGAGGGTAGCATTCCCATAGCTTCTCACCTTTCTCTTCTTAGTCATGCTTTGTTGGACCTTTTTGTGTTTGTAAGGCACTTTCTCTTTTCGCATAAAGTGAAACTGCCATCCCCATTTCTGCATCCCAGGTCTTATCCTCAGTCTTTCCTTCTTGTCTCTTGAATAACCACTGCTTGTTGCAGGTTTCCTTCTAAACACCCTTTCGGTGCCCCATATTTTTCATGGTGCTCCTATATCCCCTTGGATATGTTGTTTTGTCATCTTCTCATCTCATTTCTTTTGTGAACTGCTTCATCTCTCCACCACAGCGTGGATTTGTCACTTCAAGACAATCCAGCATTGACCACTGGTCACTCTACAAGAAGATTGCCACTAGTCTCCTCCGTGACCTTATTTTGTTGTTGAGTCTGCCTTGCATCTCTTGTGTCAATTCTGTTGTACCTCAGTCTCCTCACAACCCTCCTTCCACTGCTGATGTCTCCATTGCTCTTTCTTTTGTTTCAGGCCTGGCTGCAGTGGACTGAGCACTGTCAGCAGGCCCAGAGGTGCAAGCAACAAGTGGCCCAGGCAACGAAGCATCACAGTCTCTATCAGCAGAGGTGGACATTACTGGCTTGGAAGAGATACATGCAGATCCGCAAAGAGAAGCACCAGCAATACCGTGAGTCCTAGCCCCAGAGACCTTCCCTCATAAGTGCTCCAAAGTGCTTTAGGAAGTGCAGAAAATATTATTGAAACATGCATTTGCCTGTGATGAACCAACTCACAAAATACCTTCTTTGTATAGTGCTTCATATTAATGATTTGGGGTATCTTAGTTCTTCAATGAAAAGGTGTTGTCTTTATCCAGTTTAATGGAAATGAATTTCGTGCTTTGCCCGTGTTGTTGTTGCCTGCAGCTGTTCTCTGCCCTGAATCCCTTACTGACTGCAGAGTTCCCGCGGACCCGCCCGCCTGTCTCCCGCCGCCCGACCGCTCACCTGCCATCTAGAGCGGGGGCCGCCGAGAGGAGACCGGCGAGGGGCGGACCTCAACTACCAGCAGCCCTTGCGGTGGTCCGCGGCATCGGGAAGCGCCAGGAGGCGCATAAAATCAGCGTTAGTTCCATTGAGCGGGGGAACCTTTCGTGCTCTGCCCGTGTTGTTGTTGCCTGCAGCTGTTCTCTGCCCTGAATCCCTTACTGACTTCAGAGTTCCCGCGGACCCGCCCGCCTGTCTCCCGCCGCCCGACCGCTCACCTGCCATCTAGAGCGGGGCCGCCGAGAGGAGACCGGTGAGGGGCGGACCTCAACTACCAGCAGCCCTTGCGGTGGTCCGCGGCATCGGGAAGCGCCAGGAGGCGCATAAAATCAGCGTTAGTTCCATTGAGCGGGGGTACCTTTCGTGCTCTGCCCGTGTTGTTGTTGCCTGCAGCTGTTCTCTGCCCTGAATCCCTTACTGACTGCAGAGTTCCCATGGACCCGCCCGCCTGTCTCCCGCCGCCCGACCGCTCACCTGCCATCTAGAGCGGGGGCCGCCGAGAGGAGACCGGCGAGGGGCGGACCTCAACTACCAGCAGCCCTTGCGGTGGTCCGCGGCATCGGGAAGCGCCAGGAGGCGCATAAAATCAGCGTTAGATCCGTCTCGCGTTACGCCGGGCGAAGCCCGGGCCAAGGGCGGGCCCGTTTTAGCCCGTTCTAGACTGTTCCAGGCTGGGCTGGGCGATTCCCCTTGGCTCCTGTACTAGGTGAGGTACCCCTCGACCATCAGGTAACTCTACCAGACTTTTTGCTGTTTAGCCAGAAGGCCTACCAACTTCCAGAGTCGATTCTTTGGTTCACGTACTATGACTCGGGGGAGCAGAAGCAAGACGGCCATGTCTAATGCTCTGGTTACCGGCCCCATTGATCAATTTATTTCTAGAACCAACGAAGTCATCAACCAGAGCATATCCTTGCTTGAGCGAAGGGTGTCACAAGACCTTGCAACAGCCAGAAGGTCATCATTGGGCCCCCTAGCTTCAGCCCAAACCCCGCTAAAATCTACCTCTGACATACCACCGTTAATACAACCTATACAACCCCAGCCAAACGTTCTGGCAGAGATTCACTCGATCCCAAAATCAATCGATCTTTCCGTCTCGAACCTTACCCTTGATCCTGAAACCACAGGTGACCTGGAAAACACCCCAGACCTGCAGCTGCTACAATCCCAAGAACTGGGCACACGGACCCAGCACATGGGGGTAAAGGAGGGTGCCGTCCCCAAGCATGGTAAAGTCAAGAATACAGTCAGTTTAATAGTCCCTAGAGTTCCAATAACAAATAAAGATAGACCAAATCTTCGGAAATCGCATGACTTTCTAAATGATCCGACCACTCAATCAATCAACCTAATAGACTCATCTGCCAATTTAATTACCCCGCTCACTGTCGGGGAGACTTGCACGTTATGTACTGCAAACACTCAGCTCCTGGCAAGTTTTAGGGAAATCCTCAAGCACCATCTTCAACCCCTAGAACGCAGCATAATGACCATCGAAAAGCAGCTTGCGAAATTGACCCAAAAACCATCTAGTCTTCACAGCGTGGGTCAATTGAACACGGGGGTTAGTAAGGAATCTTTTCTAACCCCTGGTATCCAAGGGGCCCAAAAAGCTTGTAAACCCAAATTGTCAAAAGCAACAACATCCCAAATCACTCAACCTAACTCCAAGAAACCACATACCCCCGTTCCCTTAATTTCTGGAAGTGGGACTAAGGACAAGACTCTGAGTACTACTCTCACCCAACCAGCACCCCCGCAACCCCGTCCAACCCAGGTTTCCCCTGATAAAGGTCCCGTTCAGTTATCAACTCAGAGAACAATTTCACCATTAGTACCCCGGTACCCCATGTCAAACGCATTAGGTAACGGGAAACAGGGGTTCAGGTCTAGACGCCCGATCCATCTTCCACGAGAAGCGTCTCCCTATACTGTCATTCTTACGGGGGTCCCGGAGCTACCGGAAACTGCAAATGAACCATCATGGTCCCTTCAAAACAAGGTCCTACAGTGGCTTAACATCAATAGACCAACCCAATCTCCATATACTAGCAGAATTTCTACCGTACGTAGAGTTCCGTGGATAGGGCCAGAACTTAAAACCATCCAGGGGGACTGTATCGTAGTCCACTGTGAAGATCCAGCCACTGTTGATTATATCTGTTCATGGCCAGCCCTAGCTAAGAACGGGGGGATAGACGCTTATCGTCTTTCCTTTTTCTACCCCCGACGCATAACAATCAGTATTTGATGGCCCCTAATTGGGAGCAGCCTTTAGAGAGGGTCTGGAACTATGAGGAACCTTGGTTTACCCACAGAAACACCAGTAGGGAGTGGGAACCTCGATCCTGGCTCCTAAGTAGAGAACAGGCTCCTATGGCGAGATGGCAAGGAATTCCAACCAGAAACAGATACGACTGCCTGGAAATGGTCGATTGACCGTTAGCCAGTTTACATAGTAACAACCAGGCCCAGAGGACCCCTTGTCCTCCACTGGCATTAGAGAGAGCTTTGGGGATTCCTTCTGTTAACATCAACCCTATATCCATATTATCTACCTGTGCTCAAACCCCCCTACTTTCCCCTTCCCCCCACGCCCCCACAGGAATTGTTGTCGAGGAACCTGTAATGCCTCCTGAGCTGCCGGCTCCTCCTTTCACAGAGGGTCTTAAATCCTCCTCCCCTACTCTGTCCCGGATTAACACTCTGCAAATGACAGATTCAGGTAATGCTACTATAGCTATTCCACACGACCAACTATGCAATCCCACCCAATTAAAAGAGACGACATTATCTGTCCTATTCTGGAACATTGCTGGTCTTCGCTCGAAAACTAACTTACAAACATGGGCGGATACAATAACTGAGAACCATATAGTATGCTTCCAGGAGACCTGGTCAACCGTCCCTGTCCATTTGGCGGGCTACAAAACTTTTTCCATCTCAGCCACGCAGGGCTTGTTCGGAAGACCTAAGGGTGGGTTAGCAGTTTATGTAACAAACAACCTTTTCTCCACAACAATCACTAGCCTAAAAGAAGAGGTCTGTTACCAAATCTTAAGAATCTGTCTCAACAATAGCTTTGTTTACCTTCTGGTCAACTTATACAACAATCTTTCACCATTAGAGTGTGCGTGGACATTACATGAAATCACCACCTTTTTAATGTCACAGTTGAATAAACCATCGTCTCACACTGTTTACATTATCTGGGGAGGCGATTTCAATATCCCACTATGTACCAACTACAGAAATGGGAACTGCGGACTGTCCGATGAGACTGACAGCCCTTTGGCTCATTTTGCACACTCTATCAATGGGAAATCTCTAAATGAGAGTCTCTTTACTTTAGAGTTGGATTATGCAAATCAGCTAGTCCACCCACAAGTTGACTTTTCCCCAACATTCCATGGCAGGGGTCTGTCAAGCACAATTGATTTTTTTCTCTGTTCACAGAGTCTGAGGGGCCAACTGCTAAAATTTTCCACAGGATCCGACAGTAGTAGTGACCACTTCCCAAACAGAATTTTAATGCAACCACAAACTGTTTCATTACCCACAAATGTTAGAAGTTTGCTAACACAAGAATCCTTAAAAATGGATAAAGTGAATGGGTTCGCAGTAAAGTGGGCCAAAATTGATCCCGACGTAGTAACGGAGAAAGTTCTTAAAAAAGCTTACCTCTCTGTAAATGATTGTTTAAACCCCAGGTCATCGCCCCAAATAGTGTTGGATAGCTTCAGCAGGATTCTCAGAACAATAAAAGAGGAATTAACTCGCACAAACCAACGCAAACCATCGGCCGAGGGCTGGTTTAACCCTGGGTGTCGGAAAGCACTTTCAAACCTCAAGGCAGCCCTCCGGATAACCCCGAGGAATTACCCCGAAATAGCCAAACTAAGAAAACTCTACAGGGACGAAAGGGTAAAACGCAGCAAAGAAATTAAGGCGAACTTGTGGCTACAACTCCATGATAGCTGTCGATCAAGGGACAGTGGTCACTTCTGGCGAGTTGTAAAATCTCCCTTCCTGTCAGACCCGTCGTCAGTTCAACATCTTGATGTTGCAGTGACAGCAGAAGAATGGGTCGCCCACTTTTCAAGAATCTTTGGTGGATCTCAAACAAACCCTACAGAGGGGGTCCCTATCCTAGACCCCACACCGGCCTCAAAGATCTTTCCATTAAACATCTGCTTTGAGCATGGCGAGGTGGTTAGAGCCCTAAAGGCGTCAGAATCAGGTAAGGCCCCCGGTCCAGACAAGGTGCAGGTGGACATTTTTACTCATAACATCAAGCTTTGGTCTCCACTTCTCACCCAGGTCCTGGCCGCGGTAACATCATCAGGTCTTATTGAATCATGGTCTTCATCTATTCTCCTCCCCATCTTCAAAAAGGGCGACCGTAACGATCCGGTTTGTTATAGACCCATCTCCCTCCTGGACTCCCTTGGAAAGGTAGCAGGACGACTGTTACTGGTGCGTCTTCAGGAGTGGGCAGCTTCTAACAACATCATGACTGACCTCCAGTATGGGTTCCAGGCGGGTCTTGGGACTGTAGAGCAGGCCCTGAATCTCGCTCTTTTGATTGGAAAATATGTGAGCGCCAAGAAGGGTCATCTGTTTGTCGTATACGTCGACCTCAGTGCAGCGTTCGACTGTGCACAGCATTCTAAACTCTGGGCCTTGCTTGGGGAAATGGGCGTTGATCCCGCTCTTATTGTATTCCTGCGACAACTATATTCGAACGCAACTGCGAGAGTAAGATACGGGATCAATGGAGAACTCTCCCCCCATTTTCAAATTACTAAAGGGGTTAGGCAGGGTTGTGTACTGGCTCCCTTCCTGTTTAACTTGTACACCAACGGCTTGGAGGCAGCCTTGCTAGAAGGGAGCCAGGACCTCCCACAAATCAATCACCGTCCCATACCAACACTATTATACGCGGACGATTCTGTCATCTTCGCCAGGACGCTGACTCAACTTCAAGTACAGCTCAACAAGTACTGTTCCTACATGGATTCCTTGGGCCTTAAGGTTAACATTAAAAAGACATTTGTAATGCACCTAGGACCAAAAATAAAGAGCCCTAAATCCACTTTTGTTGACAAGATCAAGCTTGAACGAACCCGTGTCTATCCCTACTTGGGCATCCTGATGGACGATTCTTTGAGCTGGCGGCAGGCTGTGGCAAGCAAAAAACTGCTTTTCCAGAGAACTACTTCAGCCCTTGTTTCTTTTTCAAGGAAACTGGGGAAACCAGCTCCCCCAGAACTACTCACAATTTACTACGCTAAATGCCACAGTGTGGCAATGTATGGTGCAGGGGTTTGGGGCTATGGTCCAATAAACCCACTGCAATCAGTTGAAAATGGGTTTGTCAAATATTTGTTGGCCCTACCAACCAGTGCCCCAACTTACGCCTCACTAGCAGAACTAGGTATGGACTTTATCACGGACACCATTCGTTGCCAACCTATGCTTCTGTGGCACCGTATATGGTCCAAAGAGGAGTGCCACTTAACGCGTTCATTAATCCTGGATTGCACCGCCCTCGACAACTGGGAAACAATACCCTGGCTAGTATATATAAGGAACTTTAGTCTGGACATGGACCGTAGTAATTTTTTCCAGGACCCTCCCAGCATGGGTGACATTTCGAGGAAGGAACTCAAAAAGCTGTGTCTGAGACATCTGAGAGCTCTCCGATGCTCGGTAGAATTGGCGAAACCCACAAACTCTCAAATTATTGCTGTTCAGACCCATCTGGGCATTCAACCATATCTGACTTTTTATTTGAACAATTATGAAAAGTACCTTCTTACAAGGTTTCGTTTTAATTTCTTTTTCAGGCTTGTTACCTTTCCTAATGTTCAAGACTGGTCTTCCACAATCACCCCTTGTCCATGTGATGACCTTTCACCTCAATCAACAATACACATTTTATTTTTCTGCAAATGTTATTCTTTTCCCAGAAAGGTTGGGATTCTGCCCCTACTCAGATTAACAGGTCTTAGATCCTGTCGCCCTGCATATCTATCTCTGCAATCTCTGGAGTCAAGTTTTATAGCGAAGTTCATAGCCAACTTGTTAAAAGCCTGTATTAAATATCGACGCAATCATGAGTAATTTATATTTTCACTTAGTGTTTTCAAAATTATGTGTTTCTTTCTCTTTTTTTTAATTTTGTACATGATATGATTGATTTGCTCTGAAAAACGTCTTTTACTAAATGTATAATTTTAAATGCTTTTGTACTTTTTATGGTTGTAAAAACAAATGGCAATCGAATAAAAGTTTATGAAACGAAACGGAAATGAATTTACAGATCTTGAAAGATTGAATACTAAGGGCCTAATTTATATAGTAGTGGTTCAAGTTCACGCTATATAAAACTTTATAAATAAATAAATAAATGTATACTTCATTGTAACGGTGATGGAGTACACATACCGCCAACATAATGGTCTGACCGCCCGATTTAGATGCGGGCAGACCATAGGTTTGGATGCACTGGTGACTATTCCATCACCGCTATTGCCAAACCTCTCCCACAGAGGAAGGGCCGTCGGAGAAATTACTATATGTGTGCCCAGCCAATCAGGATGGGTAAACATATAGTCATCCATGTACTGGTCGTCACCACATGCTAACCCTGGTGATGAGGGACAGTAAACTGGTTATAGTGCTCCCCTTGAGGCTGTCTCTCCTGCTTATTGGTGTTCCTCTGAAAATCTTCCTCACTGTTTCTCATGACCACTGTACTGGGTGTTGTCTCTCATTCTTGCTAGATGCATCTCTGGGAATGTCTAAAACTGTCTGGTACCTGTTTCGGTGTGTGCCTTATTCCCTGTTCGTATCTGTGAAGTCTTGAAATGTGTTTGCCTCTGATAACCTCTGAAGCAGTGTGCATTTGCTTCTCCCTGTAGAGCGGGTTTTCCAATTTATCTTTTGTTCTTTTCAAAAGCATCTCCTGTAATCTTCAAAGGTTTGTCTTTGCAATACTTTTACCGTGTGTGTTTTCTGCCTTTGTCTGTTTAAGCATCAATCAGGTTATTTTTCTGCGATTGCCTGCTTTCTTACATCGGTCTGCTGCTCCCTGTCTAGTTGTGTGTCTGCAAAAGACTTTCAAGTTGTTTGTCAGTAATGTCCTTTCGAGCAGTATATGATTGCCCGCCTTATCTAGCGGTATTTCCGTGCCTAGCCGCCGTGGTCCAGGTCTTTTTTCCGGTCTGGCTGTATGTTGTTTTTCCTCCTCATAGAGCTGGCCCGGCGGGTGCACTCGGACTCTCGGACTCGGCGCTGTTTCTCAGACTGGCACTGTGCCTTGAAGCATCGGAGAAGCGTCCGTGCCCACCAGCAGCGCATGGACGTCCTGGCGTCGCGCTTTGTCTGTCGGAGAGCGCTCAGCCACTGGAAGCACTGTATCCTTCACACTGACCGACCGACTGAAAGGGGCCACGGGAGGGTGTGTGACTGAAGAGGAGCTGTCTGGAGACTGGAGGTCAGCTGACTGATCTATGTGTGTTTGAAAGCATCGACGTATGGGCTGAATGTATCTACGCAGGAGATTATGGCCTGTGTTTGAATAAAGCGCCGTTAACATTGCGGTAGGGGGAATACATGAGGCAACATTAAAACAATTCTCTGCACCCCATGACCCTATTTTCTTTCTTTCTTTCTTTCTTTTTCTTTTCTTTCTTTCAATTTCATTCTTTCTTTCTTTACATTCTTTCCCTATCATTCTTTCCTTTTCATTATTTCTTTCCTTTTCATTCTGTTCCTTTTCTTTCTTTATTTCTTTCTTTCTTTCTTTCTTTCTTTCCTTCTTTCCTTTTCATTCTTTCTTTCCTTTTCATTCTTTCTTTCCTTTTAATTCTTTCTTTCCTTTTCATTCTTTCTTTCCTTTTCATTCTTTCTTTCTTTCACATTAGATAACACTTGTGATTGGTGCAGCTGGAGCCACGGAGAGAGGTTGGGAGGTCAGGTGATAGGGCATGAAAGTAGGGTGCACCCTTCACAGCCTGATGCGGAAGGGTAGGTCAGAGCTGTTTATAATGTAGTGTATTCCTAAATCTGGCTCAGATCTGGTGACGCAGTCTGAAGAGCGCTCGCTCTGGGTGCAAGCCGAGGGATACCACCGGCGGCATCTGCTGGTAAGACATTAAAGTGGAACTATGAAAAGAACCCCTTTTGGACCGGTCATCATGGCTGCCTGTTGGTACCCGACTGACACCAGGCCATTATGTAAACCTGATGCATTGAATATTGCCATTTCTAATTGGGCTGATAGTGTCTCTTTTAGTTCATAGCACGTTGCTGTAAAGGTTGTATCGGTGTAATTGTTTTGTGAATATGATGATTGTTGACAACGTGGCTGGTGAAGAGATAGGGGTGTACCCTCGCTTTCTGTATTTCCCCAAGCATGGTAGCCTCCCATTGTCATGGACAGGCATGGTTTGTGTGGCGTCACCCAATGCCAGACCGCCAGCATACAGCCAGGACTGGGCCTCATTGTGTGCCGCAGCGCAGTCATGCACTGGACACAGACATGCAACATGCGTGGCCTCACCCAGTACCACACTACAGGTATACATTGGGCATTGAGCCTCACCCAATGGCACATTGCAGGCCTATCCTTTACTGTGGGTTACACATTCTTACATTTTCTTGTGGGTTGTCCTAAATTTGGGGGTTAGTCCTGCGCTGTTGTGTGTCATAGGCATGTTAAAGTACATATGGATACTGCAAAGCACCCTCTTCATGGGAACTTGACGAGAACCTTGTTGTGGCATTGCCCCATGATCTATTTCTGTGTCCTTGTGACTTAATCAAGCTACCTGTCCACCAGTGCGCTGCAGCGGCTTAACAGGGGCATAACGAACTGACTAAATGTATTGACTATACACCACAATGACCTCGCTTGCTGTCTGATTGCAAACATCAACCAGTTCTTGCCCTGATTGAGTTTCTGTCTATACCTATTCAGCAGGAATGGGTACATGTTTCACTTTTGTCACCCGCCTTGCAACATCTTACTTTATTAGCAGTCTCTAGTTCTACCAACTTCAACCTTTGATAGAGCGCGCAGGTCACCTAACCAACAATTTTACCATATACGCATCGGGCCCATAAACTTCAATTTATCATATACATTAATCGGGTGACCTTACACTCTACTACCAGTAACCCTGGTTCCTTCCTATTTATTTTTACTGTACCCGACGTACCAATCCTCTGTTACGGGTACCTATGATCACAATGGATCAGGGAGCTAGCTGTAAAAGAAAGGCAGCAACACAAATACCAACTTTATATTCTGTTTGTATTCATAAAGACCACAGACTACGAGGAAGTTTTAAAGATTTTATCTAGATTTCAGATTCGGAAAACATGAGGTTCACAACCATTAAGCAATCTATAACCAGAATTACAAAGAACACATATCCATAAAGGAAATAGATCATGCTAACCATTTACGGTTCTAAAGAAGGGTAAGAACAGGGAACATGCTAATTAGGAGCTTCAGAGTTTAGATTTGAACGGATTGTCTAAAGACAGGGAAACATTTAAGAAACATACTAAAATGTTACTACTGGAGAAATACTTCAGATAAAATGGGTATAGGAAAGGACTTGGTTTATAATGCGAGAATTTGGAATACTATACCACTATAGGGAAGGAAAAAGTGGAACACACTATAATTCTAGAAACATCATTTCAGTCAGCTTAATAGAGAAAATTATAAAATACATCTACTTTCATGAACGATATGAAGAATTGTGCTTAAGGGAAAGGAAACATAGGAGCATGCTAGAAAACAGCAATCATTTATGACCTTTTCATTTAGTAGGTTGCGAAAAGCATGGAAAATCAATATGCAAGATATGTCTTTATTAAAGCAAAAGACAGAAAAATAGAAAGGTGCAGTATAGAGTTTCAGTACTATATTTACCTAGAATGGTGTGAAGACCAACCCTGGCCACAGGTCAGTTAAGAACGGGAGGGACCCCAAGGAAGGACAGTCATCAACAGGACAGCAGGTGCAGAATAGACACCCCAGGACAGGACAGGAAACCCAGATTAGGATTAGGACAGGACCACCAAGGCACGACCAGCACCCGCAGTTCGGAAGCAACGCCTGCGCTCCACCCTCTCTGCAGCTATCAGCCAGAACCCCGATTGGGTTATCGAATTCCCCAGCAAAGTGCTCCGCCAGCACTTAAAGTTTCTTAGCAAACCCCTCGAGTCTATGGAAAGTTTGGACAGAGTGCTCCGCAGCTCTCAGTATCAATCACCTATTGAGTGCGTTGGGTCAGTGACAGGTCAGCTATTCGGACAAGTCGGACAATTTCTCTAGCTACACCTAGGCTAGTTATACTGTTTTCGGGTCAGTGTACCACCCCCCAAATGTTGCAAGTGTCCGAATCCCCAATTTCGATTGGTCCCCAAGTAGGATAGGTCAACACACCAATCACATTTCATTTCTACAAGCTCACATTTACATTTTCTGTGACCGCCTATTGGTTTTGGGGTTCCCATGACATACTCTACAGAATACAATGGAAAATAATACATTTGTATCATTTGCGGAACAGTTCAGCTTCTTTGCTAGGTGAGGGTGCATCTTCCCAGGCACAGCTTGGCTGGGACCTCTGTTGGCACCGCTTCAATGTCTCCGGCAGAAGACTGTCATGCGCAGTAAGGTCACTCAATATGGATTCACGAGTGTCTCTCAGACCCTCAAGAAACGCGGTACATGAAAAGTAAGCGAAAACAAATTAAAACACAGAAATAAATGAATACACTGTATACCATGAATAGCTACTCTATACCCCTTACTTTATAATATCTATAGCGTTAGGGTAAATGCGGAACAAACAACTTTGCGAAAGCAGCTTTGCAAGCACGGAGCATATGAGGAGACAAAGCGGCCATTTTAGCTGTATTGCGCCTGAGCAAATCTTTCCCACCAGAACTGCGAGTACGTCACGTGAGTGTGACCAACGCATGCGCAGTAGAAAACCCCGATAAGCAGCGGCCATTTTAGTGGCAAGCGTATTAATGTTAGTAAACACATAGGCAAGCTTCACTGGGACACCCAAAATGTCAGAATAACGGGGAAATTAGTAAAACAAACATGTTGGATTAATCTATTATATGTTATTCGAGGTTCATGAATTCAAGCAAGTCGCGTAACGTGCGAATCCTTGCTCCATCACCTTTACCATCTAGTTCAAGCAACTCGTGGGTCGTTTATTTTGATCAGTGCTGGATTCTTCTCCCACTTTTATATTTCATATTGGAACACATGTTGATTCATCTTCCAAGGTGCTCAAGGCTTATGGAATATGTTCCATTCATTTTACTAAAATACTGGTAATAAAACACAATAAAATTCAACTAAATACATTTATTTTGTGGAAATTTGTGAGCTGTTTCGCCACGAAAATCACGTTTGGATACTGAAAATCCAATCCTCAATAAGCAAAAATGTTTTCACTCAGAAGCAAGCAAAATGTGAGATGTAGTGCTTACAAAAATTCCCAATAAATAAATACATTGATATCAATATAGTTGTAACATTATAACTTTAATGTCTTTGTTATCCTTTTTAATATAATTCATCTATTTATGGGCTTTCAATCAATATTATTTCACACATGGTTATAATATCAATGCATTTCCATTACCATATTATCCTTTCTTCAGGATATAAGAAATTGTATTATTATTTTGGGTCGGTGACTACTCACCTCAAGGAATTAATACAACCACTGTCAGGCAGAGCCTTCAAAGTCACTGAATTAACCTGAGCTCAGCCTTCTGGTAGCTTTGCACAGAGCAGACAGGCTTAATTTAGGGCAATGTGTGTGAAGTATTTATGCAGCACTAGAACAGCAATAAAAACACCAAGCAATACAAATCCCAAAACAAATTGGAAAAATTGAGAAATCCAATGAGGGGAACACAAGATGTGAATTTTTTAAAGTATTAAGTAGAAACAGCGCCAAAAAGCACAAAGCACCAATGATAGTGGTTGCTGTAGAGCAGGAACTAGGCGCAGTTTGAGATCAGATGCAAAAAATTGAAGTATGCGGTGCACACCTGAGATTGACAAGTTTAGACAACTGATAAACCGTGATTAGACAGGTCATTTAAAGACTCACCCCCCCCCAAGTCTCTTTAGAATCTCAAACCGTATTTGATTAACAGTGGTGTGCCAAACTGAGGATGAAAACTCCATCTAATCAATTTTTCCCACTTTTACCCTCCAAAAATTAAATTGTATATTTTAAACGTCCTGGAAGTTGCGTGTTTGATGTCCTTGCCATTGGAGTATTTTTGGATAATAATTTGATTTTAAATGAAAACCTTTGTCAACCTAGTGTAAAAAATATATGTATCTTATTTTTGGAATTATTTTTCCTACTACCAAAACCCTTTTGCTGTCTTTTGACATCCATTAGGCTTAAGCCTCACCCACTCCCACCAGGTAGACAAACATTGATCAACGCCCCTTACCCACCATCAAGCCATTAACATAACCTGAGCTTGCATCTCACCCATTGAAACAAATGAGTGTACCCCAAGGAGTAAGATCTATTCAGTATGTAGGGGTAAAGCTCTGTACAGTGTCAAATGCAAAGGTGCAGCCAACCATTGATTGGAGCAGTAGCTGGTTTGTGGACTGTTACTGCATCGTAATGAAGTGTTCTTTATAGAGGTGTCGGAACCCAGGTATAGGCTAAGCAGTTAGCCTATCATAGTGTCAAGAGGCTCCTACACGCTGAGCTTGTGGCTTGCCAGATGACAGCAGAGAGGCTAATACCATGCTGTTGGTCCCATCCATTGTTAATAATCCTACATATTGAGCAGTAGTCTGTGCCCACTCTCACACTGATGCCGTATGCTGAGCTCCGGTTTGAACCATATTAAATGAATAGGCTCATACCAAGTAGAAGGTCCCATGAGGTACTAAAACTCGAACCTTTGTTGAGTAGTCATGTAAATGTAAATGTTTTTGAGCTTGTAAAGCGCACTGCTACCCGTCCATAGGTCTCCTGGCGCTGTATAACTCTGGGGAACCCGTCCTGGCTTTCCCTGTGGGATGATCCCTGCACCCAGTTTTAATTAGGTGACGTATATTAAGCATGGGCCATAGCATTGTAAATAAGCAGGTGTAACTCCTGTAGAGTGTCCCACGAGAAACTAAAATGTAGGCTTATGTTGAGAATTGATCTGCACTCATTTTTTGTATGCTGAGAAACAGAGCGTGTGGCACAACCGTAAATATGCAGGCGCACACCAAGCAGTTGGTCCATGCTGTGTAATACCAAGGCACAGACCATGCTACATGAATGCACGCACAGAACATTGGCTTCACTCATTGTCAATAGAGGAGAATGCTACGTCGTAGTTCCCATTCATTGTGAAAGCACAGTCAAAAATTGGACATTGCCCTTTGCCTAGTTTTAGTGTGCTGGCATTGATTGAGCAAGGGCATCGCTAATTTGAAGAAAAAAGTAAAAGCACTTGTACACCAAGAAAGTGGGTCTGGTCCTGTGTCCGATACAGATATCCTTTGAAGGCTTTGAGCAGTGGTCCCACAAAGTATCATAATGCACACCGTGCTTTAAGCTCTTTTTCGTGGTGCAGTGTACGCTGGACCTAGTGTCTGATCCTTCTTACTGCTGTGTTAAGCTGCCAGGACCAGTTTGCCGTCAGCCCTTGAGTATACCTTCCATGAATCCATTAATTTCCCAAACATGACAACAATCTCCCAATCCTGTACTTGTATATCTAGCGTTTAAGCTCATACTTCTAATTGGAAGAGTGAAACCACAGGTCCAGGAATGAAAAGTATTGTTGCATTCAAACCACGCCTTGTTGTATATGCTATGTCGCCATCTAGGCATGAATCTTCTCGCCCTTAATTCTTCCCTGTCTTTGCAGTGCATTTGTTTCAGTGCCCTACGGAAAAACATTGCCCACGCTCGCATGCAGCAAATCCGAAGAAACCTGGCTCTGCAACAGTATCGGATCATGGTGAGAGTTATTTCACCTTTATTCCTGTTTTCTTCCCCTGCCTGTGCTCTTCAGCTAGTCTACTTCACGCTCAAAAGTTATGTCCCTTGTTACTTTTCACCTCTATTAGAATTGCTTTCTGAAAGTCCCACTTACTTTTTCCACTTTTTTTGTTCACCATTATTCACATAAATGATAATTCTGCTGTTCTTTCAGTCTACAAGCGCTGTAACTATTAGGTGCTACTGTGGTGTATCCTAGGATCTTCATTGATAGTCATGAATGTAGAATATTTCCACCTGTGTGCAGGGATCCTGGAACATTCCATATCCATTTAGTAGGACGTACATTTAAAAGAGGTGTGATCTGAGCATTTCTAATGCTGTTACCACCTATATCACTTGCGATGGCTAATTTCTTTCTCAATTTGCAGTTTTACTCTTAAAATAGTATAGTGGCCTCTCAATACTACTGTACACACTATAACCTAAGGTCAAAGGTGAAAAGCTGAATAGAGGAAAAAAGTGGCCTGGTAGGCAGAATGTAAAGAGCAGCTGATAAGAGACAGCAACTTCCACATCCCAGCATGCTTTGACAGCCTCCGTTCTTTTTTCTGGCTCATGCTAACTGGATATCTGAAAATGTAACGTTTTTTTTTTTACTCGAATATGTTTTTTTTAACCTCACACTTTTATATTGCTTGTCTTTGAATTTTTAAACATGTCTGACTCATGTTTCACCTACTTTTTATCCTTTAAATGGCAATTTATTATTTGTGAGGTGGCCTTGTTTAGTAGGAAAAAGGCAGCCTCGTAACCACATGATCTGTGTGGTTTGTTTGCCACTCTCACACTCAGTTAAGGACTGTGAATGTTGTAAAAAGGTAAGAAAAGCACACCCTGAAAGACTACATAGGGATTTGCCTCAGATGCTAGTTTGAAGGCGCCTTTGTGGGAGGAGAGTAAATTACGCAGGATGACCAGGGAAATCACGTCTTACAGTATGGCCAGAGGCCCCCTCCAAAGTACTGTCACAGAGGGAGATCCAAAAAGAGGAAGAGGAGACTTATTCATTACAATTGCTCCTCCCATTTCGGAGACTCCAGATGAATGCCGAAGAAGCCGGTGTCGAAACATAGCACGGTACCAATATGTTGACTATCAAGGATTGTCTCCCTGCAGGGTCGTCATTGACGCCAAAAGGTACACTATGCATCAAAGACAGACCAGTCACAGTCGATGCACGTCTCTGCCTTTTTTTGACGTTGAGGCATATGTCACATGTTTTGACATTGAAGCACATGTCACATCATTCAGTCTCGCCGTTGTTGAAATCGACGTCTTACCATGTGCCTTTGACAGGGTCACTGTCAAGGTTCTTAATGTCTACCATGCCCTCTCAGTCACTAACAACCAAGTCAGTCATCCGCATTCGTCTCCATCTGCAGTGGCTTCTCCTGTTCCCTCCACAGCACCAAAGATGAAGATTCTGGCTGAGGATCCCCCTCAAGGTGTTACGTTCTCTAGAATATTCTAGTTGCAGGGTTCATATTCCTGACATCCTGGCACCAAGGACTCAATCATTGTGCCAACCCAATATATAAAACCAGTTGGACTGCAACCCCATACACAACCCACTGAGCAATGTTCGCATAAGATGTGTTTCAGATCATTTTCAGTCCTTTGAGTCATGTCAAGGATAGTAAACACTAAATCCTCTTTCCTAAATGAACAGCACACTCAAGGGTCACTAGAAAACGCAGTGTGCATTTTTAAATATTTATTTTAAAAACAAAAACCTAGTTTAGTGCATGTGATATTCACGGTTACCACAATGAAGATAACATTAAGCCAACAAGGAAGTCTGAGTAACGTGAACAGTACTGCCATGTATTCTATAGATCTGATATCTCTGTTTACTACTTCTTAGCACTGTCAAGTCAAGTCAAAGATAGCTTTATTTGATTTCCATATAAAAATCATAAAAAGCACATTAAAATACATGCATACAATAAAAACTCAATTTTACAAATAAAAATTTGAATAGATCATACTGGGACATTCTCTAAAAATGCATTTAAATACATAGTTAATACACAACAAATTGCATAGGTATACTACGACCTGGTAGGGGGATGCTCATTACTGATTAAATTCAGAAATTAAATTTAACCCATGGTAGATCTGCATCTAATCATACATTTTAAAAACTTTGCTACAGCACTGATAGTCATTTCGTCTTGCAATAGAAGTATCTTAAATAGGGCGGGTGTACACTGTCTCAAACCCCAATTCTTTAACAGAGGTATTAAATATCTCTTCCTTCCCCATACAAAAAATTTACAGAATAGAACAAAATGGATTGTTGATTGCGTGGAAGAATCATCGCATGGGCATTTAGTTAGGTTTTTCGACCAGTCATTTGTGGCTGGGAAAGTTACCAATCTAAAGTAACTACCAGTTCTCAGCCGTGCTAATAACATTCTGTTATAACTGGACTGCTCGGGAGCCAAGTACAGCTGCAAGCCAGGGCCCTGCAATAATAAGTGATGTTGAAAAACAGAAGCCTTCTTCCCCTCTACACACCAACGTTGATCTTCCAGAACCACAAAACAACATTCCTTAAGTGCCTTTCTGGAGATAGAGGATAGTGAGGAGGGCATATTATAGAATTCTGGATGACCTATGTTAGTTAAAAATTATTTTACATAGGAAAGCCACTGGACATTTTTAGACCCCTCATGTTTCATACAGTCCATAATAATCGCCCTATTAAAATCAGTTTCGGTGGAAGTCCATATCTTGTGCCATAAGAGCACTGGACTTATCCTGATTAGGTCTATTATATGGACCAGAGCAAGTTCCTTGTGACAAACATGGGTAGAGGTAGAATTGGGAACAGCTAACAGATAACGCAGGAAAGCGTTTTCCTTTACTTGAATTTCCTGACAATCTGCGACCCCCCAGATGCCGGCCCCATATAAAGCAGTTGACACACATTTGGCCTTGTAAATGTCAAGCAAAATGCGTACGGGCCTGCCCCCCAGCTTATTGGCGAACTGTTTCACTGCGCCTATAGCATGCGAGAATGCTAAGTTCCTAGTAGTAATAGCTGTGGTCCAGGTGCCTCTTTTATTAAAAACAATCCCTAAGTATGAAAAAGTACTGGTTAATCCTATCTTTGACTGATCTAAAAAAGTGTTGCAAGTAACCTTATTTTTTGATGAGCAGCACATGGTAAAAGTTTTCCCAATATTAATCTTTAGGCCCCTTGATCCCATATATACTGAGAAACTAGTTAATGCCTTCTGAAGGCCCACTTGGGTTCTCGCCATTATGACCGCATCATCTGCGTACAATAACACCTTCAGCGCGGCGCAGATTCCTGCGCTGTGCTGAAGGTTCTAATGAGCCTACCGGCTCATGACGGAACGGTTCCGTCATGAGCACAGCTCAATCGACGCTCATGACGGAACCGTTCCGTCATGAGCATCGAAGGGGTTAAAATGGGCACTGCGACACCGTCGATTTTGGGATAATCCACATCTAGTTTAATTAAATAAGTAATGTGAATGCAAAAGATTATTGATATAATAGAATGATACACCAAAGATTACAGGGAAGAATAGAAGAGAATACTTGTTAATTCGCCGACAGTTAAAGTTAGAAAACCTGAAAAGACTGATAGATGGTAAAAATGGTCAAATGTAACATGTAACATGTAATATTTGATATAGTTTAATTAAATAATCTGCCACACTATTGATATACAAATTAAAAAGAAAAGGTGCCAGAATACAGCCCTGACGGACACCTTTCATTATTGGGAATTTAGTGGTGCATTCGCCTCTCTTTACATAGCGCACCTTTGCCCCTGCCCCTCTGTACAATTCTTTGAGAAAATTAAGTATGTTTTGATCAATACCAAGGCCTAATAAGGTACCCCACATGACATCGTGGCTCAAACAATCAAATGCTGAGCTAAGGTCAACAAACGTCATAAATAAATTGCCCTTTTTTACCACCATGTATTTGCCTATTAACATGGCCAGGTTTAATCCTTGTTCGACAGTACCTAAGCCTGACTTGAATCCATACTGGAATTTGGAGAGAACACCTTCATCCTTATCCCATGTCTGTAGTCTATTTAATATAATTCTACCTGCCACTTTCATCAAAGAGTCAAGTAGTGAAATGGGCCTATAGCATTTAGGATCATTCCGATCACCCTTTTTAAATATTGGCACTACTATCGCTTCCTGCCAAGTGGGTGGAAATCCTTTAAAGTTACAGCTATTAAGCACATTTGCCAGGAGTGGTGCCCATAAAGTGATGTTATCCTTATATATATCTATTGGAATTCCATCAGGTCCCGGGGCTTTACTGTTTGTACTATCTACAATTGCCAGTTCAACCTCTGATACGGAAAAGACTATCTCCAAAGGGAACAGATCCGAAGGGACTGGCTGAGTAGTTATTGACTGGCCAGGGCTAGGTCTTTCTATTTTGCCCAGGGCGTCTTTCTTATATAACTCGGTAAAATGATTGACCCATACAGTCTCCTCTATGGCAATCTCTACCAGGTCAGATTTCCTTTCAACAAAGAAGGGGGCATTGACCGCTCTCCAAAAAGCAGTGTTGGCTCTCAGGGAGCACGCCTTGAGTAGAGCTCCCCAGGCGGCTTTCTGCAATTCGTTTTTCCGTTTTTGAAGAGCGGATTTGTAAGATGCTCTGGCAGACCTAATATCTTGCATGTTTTTAGGTCCTTTTTTTAGGGTTTGTTTTAAATAGGAGTGCGCTTTACTGCACTCAGAATTAAACCAGCCCTCAGCCTTGTGTCTCTCACCTTCCCGTAGTGTCCCTGTTAATTTGTTACTAATTTGTGCTGTGATCTTCTGGAAAGCTACTATGATCGCGGTTGGGTTGGGAGTTTCCTCAAGACAGGTCATGAAGTCATTTAACTGGCCCGCTACTAGACTTTGTAGAACATTTGTAGGGTTCACCCTGTTCCATTTAATTGAATAGCCATTTATTCTACTTGGGGAAATCCCATGACAATATAAGTTTTCAACTACATTAGACACTTGTCTATGACTCAACCCAGTGTCAAAAGTTGAACTGATCGGGAAGTGATCACTAAGTGCGATGTCCTCTGTTTTGAACGACAGGACACAACGGTGGTAACTAGTGGTAACAAATATATAGTCAATAACAGACTGTAGGCCCCTCCCGTTAAAGGTGGATTGGAAATTAACCTGGGGGTTACAAAGCTCGCTCGCGAATCCAAATTCCCCTCATATAGTAAGTTGTTAAGTAAATTCCCAAACATGGAATGGTCAAAGTGGGTACAAGGATCCCCCTTAAGATTAACCATACCGCATATATCTGAATTGATGTGGGGACATAGATGACAATTAAAGTCACCCGTCACTATAACACACCGTTCCTTTTCCCTCAGGTCCTGTTCCGCTGCATAAAGCATTATTTAATACTTCCAGAACACTTTTTCGATCATCATTCGGAATATTGTTATAGAGATTAATCAGGATGATATGCTGATTTCCTCACACCTTAAGTGAGAGTACCTGATAATAATTATTCCCCCCCCGTGTTTAAACACTTTACACTCCAATTGGCTGTGTTTGATATAAAGGTACAAAGCCCACCGGAGCACCTACCCCTACTAGTCTGCTGCGCTGCGGAGAAGTAAGTACGGTAACCATTTAAGTGTATCTCGGTCTGATCCCAGCATTCCTGAAGGCAAATTACATCGAAGTTGTCTATGAATGCCAGGAAAATGGGGTCCTTTACCTTTTTTGACAAGCCCGCTATATTCCAGGATAACAGGGCCAACCTACCCCTTTGTTCAACCTGGAGGATCCCTGGGTCTAGTAAGGTAACATCAGAATTGCTCTTTGCCTGGGATACGGGTACTATACCATTTCCATCACCCCCGCTTCCTCGCTTAAGGTCCTATGTTGGACTAATATGCTTTCTTCACCTCCTCCAATATGTTCAATCTCTGTAGTCTCTAGTCTATCTGCCTCCTTTGGCGTTAAGCAGTATATGGTGGAGGCTGCAACTTCATCTTTATCCCTTTTCTCGGGTATAGTTTTTAATGTTACAATAGGCCATCTGGTTGGCTCTCCCATTAAGCTTGCTGTACCGCTCCCGGCGTCCATTTGAAGACCCAGTAGTCGGTGACAGTCAGTCGACCATCTCCAGGCAACTGTACCTGTTGGCAGTCGGGATTCCTCTCCATCCATCCACATAAGCTACGTCCCTAATAGGGTTTCTGGAAGGGTTTTCTCCCCACTCCCCCCCAGTCTTGGTGACCTACTCTACGCCAATTCTCGTCATAATCAGGGCCTAAACGGCTCCTAGGGGGGTAGAAAAAAGTTGTTTAGTTTTTATCCCTTCAGTACTGCCTTGCGTTCTCCATGAACATATGTGGTCGGCCGTGCGTGGATCCTCAAAATTAACCAGAACGCAATCACCCTGAGTTGTTTTCCTCTCATGCCCCACCCAGGGAACCCTGCGCACCATTAAGATCTTGCTCGACCAATAAGGCGGTAACGGTCGGTTAATGTTGAGCCAATGTTGAACCTTGTTCTTTAGTGACCAACTAGGTTCCTCTATGAAATCTGCCAACTCCGGGACACCAGTCATAACCACCACGAAAGGGCTTGCCTCTGGGGGCAAGTTAACAACGAGTCTACCCTCTTGAGGTCCCCTGTTCCAATCCCTTTTAGAGTGCAAAGCAGTGGCCCTTGGGCGTGTTGTCCTCCTGCCTGATATGCATAATAGGATCTTTGCATTTACCTACAATTTTCTTCTCTGTGGCTTTAGGGGTCTTCGATTTTATGTTTACCACTGGGGCAGATGTTTTTTTAACTGGTAAGCCTACTAGTTTGTCATTGTTCGGTTTGTTTCCCCCTATTTTAGGTGCCCCCTGATTAGATGGATTCTTGGAATGAGCACTCAGTTCAGCCAACTGCTTTTCTATATGAGTTAATCTAGTCTCTATCGGAGAAAGGTAGATTTTGAAGAGCTCCCCCATTTTTATTAAAAGTTGGCTGTCCACGTCATCATCGTAGCTTACCCCGAACAGACTGGCCGAAGCCTCTACACTTCCTGGGCCCAGAACCTCAATTGTCGCATCTGTATGCCTTTGTTTACGCCCTCTCTGTAAAGTTTGGTCTGATCCCTCCCCTAGCTTTTTAGGTAGCTCACAGGTCTCCTTAACTTTTGTTACTTTTATTATTTCACTTTTTTTCAATATAGCGCCCTCCCTTATTCCCCTCAACTGCCTTGTGATTGTCTCATCTGGTGTAATATTCACAACTAGGTCTGGGGTCCTTTCTAATGCCAAGCTTAATTGTGAGTCGGATAAGAGTTGTGACGCTGACAAATCTACCATATTTGGCAGGCTATGCACATCTGCATGGACTTGTATGGAGCCTGTCTCCCTAACCTGCTCAGGGGTTCTAGCTAACGCAAAATGGCCCATTGACGATCTTTTAGCCAGTACTAAATCTTGGGACACTCTACGTTCCATAAGGGCAATGCCTTGGTCTATGACAGAGTTTGCGCTTATGATGAAGTTGTCTAAAGGACCTGTTAGCTGTGCCCCTCCCGCAGCCGTTTTACTCCTACTACCTCGTGTGGACATGGTAGTAGAATGAGCACTGTGTGCAATCCCAAGTCAAAGCTATAATAAGATAAATAAAAAGAGTGATGAAGCATACAAACAATTCACACAGTAGCAGGATTTAGAGGGGGGGGCCCTGCCCGGTCTTACTCGGTCTTTAACGGGCTTAAACGGGCTTAAACAGGCCCGCCCTTGGCCCTGGCTTCGCCCAGCGTGCGTCCGCGCGCGTCCCGCGTGCGCGGGTAAGCCAAAGACTAAATAGGAGGGGACGTGGGCGGGAAGAGGACCAGCAGCGGCAGATCAAAAGCCGCACTGCACGCTGGTCCTCGCAGTCCCGCGGGCAACCTGTGGGTCGGTCTCCTGGTGTGAGGTTCGGCACAGTTCCAGCAGTTGTAAAAAAGACCAGTGCTCCCTCGAAATTGACAGCACGAGCGGCTCCCGCGAAGCGGGGGCCGCGAGAAGTTGAGGCGTTTGGCAGGAACGCTCCGTCAGATGTCCAACAACCCCAGGTTTCACCAGCAAAGAAGTATTTGAGGGAAACCTGTCCTAAGAAATTCAGAAAAAAGGGCTTTCATAACACATCCACATTAGAGCCAAGATGAATAAACATTTCTCACAATGTCGGGAGGACCATACCAAGTACAAGGACTGTTGCAAATCAAAGCCTGTCCTTGGAGAAAAAAAACATTAGACAAAGTAACACCATACTAGGGTTACACAACGCATAGAACCCACAGAGATTGAAAGATGGGAATTTTGCAGCAATGAATCGGTTATAAATATTCATCAAATATGCTCAAATCTATATAGCCTGTGCACCAAATATATATAGATCAATACCCATAATACATATATATACACGCATACATGTATATATATATTTACACACACACACACATATATACATACACACATATACATAAACCTACAAAATATGCCATACCGCCATACATGAAACATACATCGAAGAAAAAAGCAAATGGCATCTCATAGTAAGATTCACAAAAATAGATGCCATCTCTTGTATTCTTGTATAGCAGAGCTATATCTAAATATGCATAAACACAGATAATACATATACCATTTACACGTATAGAAATATTGGAACTGAAAAAACCAGCCCATGATACCGCGCGCGGGTAAGCCGAAGACTAAATAGGAGGGGACGTGGGCGGGAAGAGGACCAGCTGCGGCAGATCAAAATCCGCACTGCACGCTGGTCCTCGCAGTCCCGCGGGCAGCCTGTGGGTCGGTCTCCTGGTGTGAGGTTCGGCACAGTTCCAGCAGTTGTAAAAAAGACCAGTGCTCCCTCGAAATTGACAGCACGAGCGGCTCCCGCGAAGCGGGGGCCGCGAGAAGTTGAGGCGTTTGGCAGGAACGCTCCGTCAGATGTCCAACAATCCCAGGTTTCACCAACACTCCCTACAAGTAATTTTGCACAAGTGGCACCCTATACTAATTTTAGCACATTAGTAGCACACCATTAGTAAAAGCCTATTGTGAGTTTTAAAAACGGTTCATATCCCATACCTGATTCCATGGTAACAATAAGTTCTACTTTCAACTCACAAAGACAGCTGTGTGTGCTTGTGATATGCATAGTCAACTATGCTACCACCCAGGCAGCTAGTGAAGTCCAACTGCCTCCCAGCTCCAGTTGAGGCAGTGTACAACTGTGTCTGTCCTTCTGCTGCCTGGCATGAAGATCTTCTCTGACATTTAGTTCTCTATGCCTAGTTTTATAAACTATTCAGGTCTTTGTTCAAAACCTTTTGAACAAACATTCAGCCAGGAATAGCATAACACCCTTTCAGCTATTTCTACTTGATCGGTCAGTGTCTCCTTGGAAAGACAACAAATGTAACAAAGTTATCAACCTTCTAGAAACACTTATCATTTCATGATAATAATGAAACATAAAATGGATCAAAAGCAGTGATTAACTATCCTGAAGATAGTCATGTACTCTTGATTATCATTTTTATAGGAAAACAGCAATATAAAAACGAATGTGCACTTAATCCGTCACATGCATTTACTTTTGATTAATTATAAGCATATGTGCTTTACAGAAGGGGATTTGAGGCCGTAAAAAGGCAAAAACATGGCATTTATGACAAGGAAACTTTTGATACTTCTACCAAAACAGTTGACCGTCCTGAGATATACATCCATGTCTCCTATTAGAAAGATACCTACTTTGATAAGCTTGGATTGTGGATGTAGTTACACTCCTCCTGTCTGTAGATCGGATGTCCTCTACCTCCTTGGGGACATTTTCTTCCTTCAATGAACAGTTGTTTTTTTGTGCCATTCAGCCCTTTAGTGTTACATTTTTTGACCTCCTAGTCTGATACTCTTCGTGTTCTTATGGAATTATATAGATATGTATAAATCCTCGTCTGATTTACAGTCTGATTTTTGTTCTGTCTGGTATATCGTGCAGTGAAATTTCCCAACTGGATACCTCTTTTTGAGATTTCCATGTATTGGGTTGCTCTTTATCTTGACCTCCTCTGCAAAGTGTGGTCTTAAGTGTCTGCTGTTGGCAATTTGTCACTTTCCTGTTGGTTCTTTCATGATTATGGTAGTAGCAGCCTCTCAGGATACCTTTAGTCACAGCTAGCATTACCTTGATGCTAAGTCAACCATGTCGTTTATTGAGGGTGCGATCTTTCTTTTTGTTTCTTCCTCCCTTTTCTGTTGTATAGGTATCATGGGCTGTTTTTTTCAGTTCCATTATTTCTATACGTGTAAATGGTATATACATAGGTATATGTATATCTGTGTTTATGCATATTTAGATATAGCTCTGCTATATAAGAATACAAGAGATGGCATCTATTTTTGTGAATCTTACTATGAGATGCAATTAGCTTTTTTCTTTGATGTATGTTTCATGTATTGCGGTATGGCATATTTTGTAGGTTTATGTATATGTGTGTATGTATATATGTGTGTGTGTAAATATATATATATATATATGTATGCGTGTATATTTATGTATTATGGGTATTGATCTATATATATTTGGTGCACAGGCTATATAGATTTGAGCATATTTGATGAATATTTATAACCGATTCATTGCTGCAAAATTCCCATCTTTCAATCTCTGTGGGTTCTATGCGTTGTGTAACCCTAGTATGGTGTTGCTTTGTCTAATGTTTTTTTTTCAAGGACAGGCTTTGATTTGCAACAGTCCTTGTACTTGGTATGGTCCTCCCGACATTGTGAGAAATGTTTATTCATCTTGGCTCTAATGTGGATGTGTTATGAAAGCCCTTTTTTCTGAATTTCTCAGGACAGGTTTCCCTCAAATACTTCGTTGGTAGCGAAGGGAACTGTAGTTTACATGGCCCATCTAGTCCATAGGCTGACTTCAACCTATGGAGGTCATGTACTACTGTTCTACTGTCGACTGTTGACTGTTGTCTTCTGTCGCAGTATTATCCCGCTTCCAAACCTATGCAGCCTCCCTGGAGACACTTCTCTTAACTCCTGTTCCATCCCATTCCTAACCTGTCTGGGTTGGTCATTCCTAGTGGTTCAACACTCAAATCTGTGCTTGCAGTAGCACATATTACTGTTTGATCTCAGTAGAGAACTAGAACACCACTTTAACTAACTAAGAACACATAGAGAAGTTAGGATGTAATAAGGAGTGGGACATGTAGTTGGAATAATGCTAAACAGTGCAATGTACAATTGTTTTTCACATTTATGTTACACAAATTAACAATTTGAGGCACATAGAACTGAAAGTAAATGGAATGCAATCTGCCTTCTCAATTTCCTTCTTTAATCGGCAAACTTTTTTGGTATTTCTTTCTGTACATCACATTGTTTCTGTTGTTACTTCCTTTAGTTGCTACAGAGGTTCTGGAACTGTTGGAAGAGACGGTTGGATGAATTGGAGGAAAATCAGCAACTGTTGCTCACTTCGAAGGCTCATGCTCACTACAGGTAGTACTGTGGTAACAGTGACCAGTATTCTGTGTTCAACGGTGCTTGAAAGAATTTGGCGGTGTGAGGGCTATGAGGCTATGGATACATTTGAGACTGGCTGTGTGAGGAAGAGTGTTGCAGTAACTCACAATGTAAAGGTTTGCAGTTTGAAAGCTGAAAAAGCAACTGTGCACAGCTTTTAACAGACTTTCAGTGTGGGGCCAGAGATGCAGGAAGCAAAGCTGTAGGAAGTCTGAATAGGCAGTGAGCAGAGCTGCATGAAGACTAAGGGCTGAAAAGGCAGGAAGTAGTGCTCTATGAAGATAATGAGAGGTGCAGAGGTAAGGAGGGTGCCCTGTGACTGGAAGCGTTGCAGAGAGAGAGCTTTTGGAAGACCGGCGGATGGATGGACAGAAATCTGTGGCAGTTGTACTAGATGATGAGTGGCAGTGTGAGAACCGAAGACGCGGGTGCAATGCTGCATGAAGACAGACTGTGTGAGGACTGGAGCGGTATGAAGATGTCCTGTATGAAGGTTGGCATAGAGTGGGTCTGTAGATTAAGCGGGTAGGGGTATGTGAAGACTCACAATGTGAGGGCTTAAGATACTGGACATTGCGGTATGGAAACTGGCGGGATGAAAGCTGGAGGGGGTAGTGCTGCCTACAGGTGCAAAGGATTGATGTGCACAAAGCAGTGCTGATTCAACGTTTTCAGAGAGAAGACTAAGGTAACGTATTCTGTGCTGTAGGAAGTTAGCCATTGGGACAGATATGTGGTGAACACTAGTGCGAAGGCAGACCGTAGGAGTAATATGCATTTGGGCTGTGATACATGGAGTGGCCAAAGATATACTGGTGGTCAGTATTGTATGGATAGTAGTGGAGTGAGGGTTTGAGATGGCGGGAGCAGTGCTTCATATTGATCAGCAGTGCGAGGGTTGCAGGTGCAGTTAGTGTTTGAAGGTCTGGCAGTGTGAGGGTTTGAAAGGCAGCTAGGAGGGTATGAAACCAGCAGTGTTGTGGATGGGCACAGTATGGGTACTGTGAGGCCTGGAGATAGTGAGTAGAGAAGCTTGAAGACTTGTGAGGCATTTTGGAGCATATAAAGATCACTGGTTTGGGGGATTGGGCATGCTGTTGGCAGTGTGAGGGCTGGTGATGGGGATGCTTGAGGAGGCTGTTATTGTGAGAGTTTGAGATGCAGTTAGCACTCCTAGTTGAAGATTTGGCAGTGTGAGGGCTGGACATACAGTTAATGGTTGTGAGGGCCCGGTATACAGTGAAGTACTGAATTTAAGACTTGATATAAGGGCTAGATCTGCAGAAAGCAGTGCTGTATGAACACCAGCAGGGTGAGTACATCGAAGCCAGTGAACTGGTGTGGGTAAACTGACAGTGAAAGGGTTGCAAATGCACTGGTCAGTTGTGCGTGAATACCTGCCATTTGAGGGCTGGCTATATAGTTGTACAATGATCTATGAAGACTAGCATTGTAGACATTGAGCAGCAGTGCTGTGTGGCATTGTGAGGGATGGAGATGTGGTGTATACTGTTGTGCGAAGGCAGTTCGAAGGAGTAATATGCATTTGGGCTGTGATACACGGAGTGGATGAAGATATAGTGTTCAGTACTGAACGGATATTAGTGGAATGAGGGTTGGAGATGGAGGAAGCATTGCTTCATACAGATCAGCAGTGCGAGGGTTAAAGGTGCAGTTAGTGTTTGAAGGACAGGCAGAGTGGGGGTTTCAAAGGCAGCTAGGAGGGTTTGAACCAGCAGTGTAGTGGTTTGGCACATTGTGGGTACTCTGAGGGCTGGAGATAATGAGTAGGGAAGTTTGAAGACTTGCAGTGTGTGACCTTGTGAGGCAGTTGGGAGCATATAAAGATAATTGGTTTGGTGATTGGGCATGCTGTTGGCAGTGTGAGGGCTGGTGATGCAGGGTTATTGTGAGAGTTCGAGATGCAGTTTTCACTGCTAGTTGAAGATTTGGCAGTGTGAGGGCTGGAGATTAGGCCTGGGCGGTAAATTCCGTTCCGCTTGCGGAATTTGGGTAATTTCGCATTCTGCGGAGAATGCGAAATTGCCCAAAATTCTGCGTTCCCCGACTTGTTTGCTTGTTCGCGTTCTCAAAATGCGTGTTCGAGAAATATTTCCCCCCGAGCACGCAAACCGTGATTGCGAACAGGAAAAAAGCATCGCAAACAAGCTATTCCGCTTGTTCGTGGAATTTCTGCGTGTTTTCGCAGAGATTTTTTTACCGTTTCGCAGAGATTTGCTTAACGCAATTACGCAAATTCTGCCCACCCCTACTGGATATACAGTTTATAGGTGTGAGGGCCTGATATACAGTGAAGTACTGAATTTCAGAGTTGATATGAGGGCTAGATATGCAGAAAGCAGTGCTGTATGAACACCAGCAGGGTGAGGACTTCGGAGCCAGTGAACTGGTGTGGGTAAACTGCCAGTGAAAGGGTTGCAAATGCACTGTGCAGCGGTGCGTGAATACCCGCCATTTGAGGGCTGAATGTATAGTTGTACAATGATCTATGAAGACTGGCATTGTAGACCTAGAGCAGCAGAGCTGTGTAAAGGGTGGCATTGTGAGGGATGGAGATGCAATGTGTAGTGATTTATGGATACTCTCATTTTGACCGCTAATGCTAAATGGTGCATTTCTTAATATATAAAGAGTTGGCAGTGCGAGTGGTGGTGATGTAGTGCCATATGAAGGACTGTGCTGTTTGAGCATTGGCAGAGCCAGGCTGGGAGAGCATGACCAGTACTGCAGTGGGACTGTTTTGTATGAATACTGACAGTGTTAGGGGTGAACATGCCATACGTTTGGTACAGTGAGCATGGGCGAAGAATTGATTGGAAATGTATGAGGGCAGTGATGTATGAAACCTGGTTTCATGTGGGTTCGGATGCAGCAAAACGCTCCTCATTAAGACTGGCAGTGTGATGGCTGGAGATGCAATTGGGCTGTGTTGTATCAATACTGTCATTTTAAAAGCTGGAAATGGAGTGGATAGCACTACATACATGCTAGCAATGAGGTAAATAGATGTCACAAGTGTTGTGTTATGTTATTTTATGCTATGTTATGAGTCTAGCCACACCTAGGGCTTAGTGGGATTACTTGAACGGCCCGGTCTTCAGCTTCTTCTGGAATTCAAGAAGTGAGGAGGAGGCACTTGTGTTGCGTCAGGTTGTTCCATGCTGAAGGAGTCATGTAGGAGAAGGCTTCACCACCGATCTGGTTTTCTGTATGCATTGGATTTGTGCAAGAAGGAGTCCAGGCGAGTGGAGGTGTGTGGAAGGTTTGTGTAAGCTGATGCGATCGTTGAGGTATACTGGGCCAGTGTTTTGTGGTGCCTTGAAAGTGTGCCTTGAATGCATGATACTTCGAGTGTAAGGTCTGGAGTTGCAGAAAGCAGTGCTGAAGACCGGCAGTCAGGTTGGAGATGACACCCATGGTGCTCTATGACTACTGACAAGGTGAAGGTTAGAGATGCTGTGAGCAGTAAAGTATGAATACTGGCAGTATGTGTGCAGTGCTATATGAGACTTGTAGTGATACGTCTGGAGACTGTGATTGAAACATTAAAAGAATTTTATTAGTTTTCTCTTTGCGCGTAGCCTTCCAAATAAACAGTGCATTTACCGCCATTACGCAGATGGCTCATCAAATATTATCATAACAATCAAGGTTACCATAACCATCCCTTTCCCCAACAATCCTAACACCCCCTCCTCGCTACCCCCACCCCCGCTAGTGTGCCCATTCAGCCAGATCGAAATAAGGTTATCAATTGGTCAGTCGACCATCCAGTCAAACAAAGGGAGAGAAAGGGAAAAAAAAGAAGAAACGAAAAGACAAGAAAAAGGTTTCATTGCCAAAATATGTATTCCCTCGTGTCCTCAGTCTAGTCCGCTAATCCCACCAAGCCCGTAATGTGCTAGGTAGTCCTCCCCCACTCAGCCATTCGGCACACCATCACACCCCGCAGTTTCTATTATTACGGTGTCTGCGCTCGCTCCCCTTGGTCAGACTCTACATCTTCCTCCTCTTCCTCAGTGTCCATGGCGGGGGTCTGGAGTGCTGCCACTAACGCACCCCACGCTCTTGCCGCCTACAATGCCTTATCATTAGCAGTACGCCTAGCCAGTTGCAAGCGGAGTGTCCCTTCGCTACCCGCCCAGTTTAAAAAGCTTGCTCTCCATCTCTGATAATTAGGTCCCGTCTTTGACTTCCAGTGCATGGTAAGCTCCCTCTTTGCCATAATTAGCCCTAAGTCATAGAACTTGCTAGTAATCTTAGTACTGGGGGTGTGTGGGAACCAGAGCAACAAACAAGTCCCCATCTCTGCCTCTAACGTTCGCCCTGTCGCCCGATTCAAACATGTCACCACCTCTACCCAGTAGGATCCCAGCCCCGCACAAGACCAGAACATATGATGGAAATCAGCTCCGTCGGTGTTACAACTCGGACATGGTGACTGGGAGCCCCCAAAATACTGTAGGATTTTGACCGGCGTCAAATAGGCCCTATGTAATGTAAAAAACGGTACTAATTGAAACCTGGCATTACGCATACCCTTCCAAGCCCGTCTCAGTAATTGAGGCCACGTCGTCTCCGGTATGGATTTCCCGATATCCACCTCCCATTTGTCTTTCAAAACATCAAGGGGTGGAAGCTGTTCGGCCACAGACGTTTATAGTGGCACGTGATGATTTTAAACATACCCGCCGCCATGGTGACATACTGGCAACCCGGTGAAGTCGGAGGTTCCAGTAGCCCCATCTTCCACTGTCGCTGGATCCCCACTACTAGAGCGGCGTGCAATAAATAGTCTCCCCGCGGTAGCTCAAAAACGCTCTGTAATTCCTGAAATGATAACAGAGCTCCGTCTCTATACAAGTCCCCCACCATATGGAGCCCAAGGTCTTCCCAAACCACCAGTGCGGACCAGTTCCACCCATGCGGAAGAGCTGTGCACATGCCCAGAGGTATTTCCGGAGCATATGGGTGGGAACATCCCGCTCGTTTCTGGCTCCTATTCCAACACAAGCGAAGAGTGCACTCTTCGAGAGTAAGCTGATCAAGACTGATCTTCTGTTGGAGAACTATAAATAATAATACATGTCGGGGAATTACTCTGCCGTGTGGTCCTTTGGGGCCTCTAAACTCCCGAGCCACCGCTTGTGTGAGCCACTGTAACTGCGCCGCCAGATAGTACCATTCAAAATCGGGGAACGCCAATCCCCCTTCCGCCCTAGGCCACATCAGGGTATTTAACGCAACTCGCGTCTACCCGAACTCCAGATAAAACCTGTGGTCAAGGCCCTAAGCCTCTGGAAGAATGACGTCGGAATCCATATAGGCAGTGTGTGAAAAAAGTAAAACAAACGTGGGAGCGCCACCATCTTCAACAGCGCCACCCTTCCGGCAACTGACAGGGGGAGGGTGCTCCAAAACTCCATACTGCCCTGGAGACCCTTTATCGCCCTGCCCACATTGCCCTCCAGGAGGTCAGGCTGTGTGTGATAGATGTGAGTGCCCAGGTAGGGCAGAAAATGGGGTTCCCATCTCAAACCCTCCGCAGCTGGGGGTGCTCGACCATCCGGGGTCAATGGGAATAGGCAGGTCTTATTCCAATTCACTTTTAATCCAGAGAGACTACCAAACCTCCGAAGCAGAGCTCTTGCCCCTCGCAGAGAGATACTTGTGAATAGGACAGAGTGGTAAAGGAAAATAGAAAAGAGGAGTTTCACAGGCAAAGAAACTGAGCAGCCTGGACACTTTTTATATCAGTGCAGGTAGTGTTCTCCAGAGTAGATCATACACAATAATAAACAATGGTTACATGTATGTCCACTCATATAACTGACTTATATAAGTGGACATACATGTGAAACTCCTCTTTTCTATTTTCCTTTACCACTCTGTCCTATTCACAAGTACGGTACAGGATTGTGCCCTACCTTCAATGATTGTTGCTTTGTATTCAATTTTTCATCGTGTTATCCTATTACTATAATTCCCTGGTCCGGCTGGACAGGAGAACTATATAGTTACTATTGTGTTCTATATTGCATTTGTTTATATTCCTTGAATTTGCTCAGGACCTTTGTTTCTTGAAATAACGTATACCCGTGGTCCTTAGCTACCTTTTGGGTCCCCCTTGTTTTTCTTAAAAACTTTCGTATCTATATGGCTTGCCTTTTCTGCCCAGCGCAGATGATCCTCTCCCTGTTCTATATCCTGCAGCAACGTCTTGCGAGCTCCCGATGTGGACGAGATACACCCCCTCTCACTACGGCTTTGAACGCATCCCATTCCTGGGCCCTACTCTATGCTGTTCCCGTGTTCTTCGTGAAATAATGTTCTATACCATCTCGGACCTCAGCACTAAAAACTGGGTCTTCCAATGTCAAAGGGTTCAAGCGCCATGTGGGGATCACTTGCCGCTATCAAACAGGGATTGTGATCCGAGATCGTCCTTGCCAAATATTCGCTGTGGTAAGTCAGCCCCTGAGCTTCCGGTGAGCGCAAGATACTGTCAAGACGTACATGCAAATCATGCGGTACTGAATAAAACGAATAATCTCTATCCGTAGGATGATGCGTCCGCCAAGCCCCAGGTGTTCTGCCATTCCCGCCTCACTTTCGCTAGTCGATGAACCGCAGATTGGGCCAGCGGAGGGTGTGATCGATCCAAATCCACATCAGTGATTGAATTGAAATCACCCCCCAAAAACACCGTGCCTGCCAGGAAAGACGCCAGCTTCCCCGACAGCCGTGAGAAAAAAGCTGGCTGCTCTGCGTTTGGGGCGTACACACTACACAGTGCCACATCTCTCCCATGTAATCGCCCCTGTACTGCTACAAACCGCCCCTCCGGAGCAATCACTGTAGTCAAAGGTTGGAAGGGAACTCCCGACCTCACCCAAACCAGAGTCCCCCGCGCATATGCAGAATAGGTAGTGTAAAACAGTTGGCCCCTCCATCTACGCTGTAGCGCCCGCCCCTCAGCCTGATCAATATGGGTCTCCTGTAGTAAGGCTACCTGAATCCCTCTGCGCACTAAATATGCATGTACCTTGTACCGTTTTGTCATGGAGTTCAGCCCCCGCACATTCCAGGTGATGCATTTCAACTCAAGTCGGGTCCCCATGTCGGAGTCTGCGACAAAACAACCTCTCCCTTCCCTGAGTAGGCACACTGACAGTTCCCCTGAGCCCAGAAAATCCCCAACAGTCCCTCATCCCTCCCCTCCCCAGAACAGGTGCTAAACCATAGTTACCCATCCAAACCCCGTCCCAATAGTGGGAACTCTCTGGTAGCTACCAGAGTCTCACAGCTAGCGTGAGGGCGAGGGGGTGACTCCACACCAAAGCAAGCCGGTCAGCGATACCACCGTCCCATGATCCGCGCCTAGCCTCCAATACAAGACCCCCCTGCGCCGCCCCACCTCAGAAGGGCCCCCTTTTAAACAATCGCATCGCCCACCCCACATAACATGGAAACATGGAAACAAACCTCCCACTACTTCTTCAAGGCCCATCTCTGCAATCCCTATTAACCCAGTCCAGAGCTAGGATTACGCCCCCTTACTGCATATAAACCGGAACATGTAAGAATCATTCGTCCAGGAGGCCATCCGCAGTTCCCGGGGTGACATGAGGCAAGGTCTGGCTGTCCCAGTCAGAGCCCCCCCGACACCAGTTCCTCCGACCCCTGTTGAGATCCTGATTCCACCAAAGGAACTGTGGCCATTGCTCCCGAGCAATCGTGTGCGATCGTGTTTGAAGGCTTCCAGTAAGGTTCAGATATGTAGTGAGTTACTCTTTAAAAGACTGGTGGTATCCAACTTGGACTTTTAGACATCGCTGTTGTCTGAAGACTCAAAGTGCGATTCATGTGATGCAGTGAAAATTGTGATGGCTGCAGATGACTTTGGGTGGTATAGTATGAATACTTATAAAGTGAAGACTGGAGATGGAGTCAGCAGTACTATATGAACATTGGCAGTGTGGTGGCTGGAGAGGCAGTGAGTGGCTCTATACACAGACTTGAGTGGGGTAGCTGTTCAGAGAGTGCAACAGCTGCTGAATTTGAATCAATCCAAAGAGTGATAATGAAGAACAGGCCCTGTTTGGAGAAGAGTGCAAGTGCGACATTGCACCAAAGCATGCCTTTTTAATTTCAGGAATGTGTTGTTGTGTCACTCTGTCCGGACCTGGCTGCAGTATGTCCACTGGAGGCGGCACAGAAAGGTAAGGAGAGCCAGTAATGGAAATGGAGTAAGCAGCTCTATTAGGCGGATGCCTCATTTTACATGAATGTACACTTTGTCACACAACAATGAAGTTAGCTCCCTGGTTAGAACTGTGCTGTAGACTCTCTATCATGTTTTTTTATTTTTTTTATCCTCATTTGCGTGCATAGCTCCAATCTATCAAAACCAAAAGACCGCCACAGAGGGAGAGAAAGAGGATAAATGGTCGCGTTTTGTGCTGTCTCAGCTGTTGCTGGTGGGAGAATTCTTTAGGGTGGAAGACCAGATCCCATCAGCACAGTGAACACGGGCCAAATCCTAACTCACTTAGGGCAGTGCCTTAGTAGATAGAACCCGAGTTATCGAGGCCCCCATACCACCAAGGGTCTCGGCCGTGGTAGCAAGGATGAGTAATGCGCGCATTAATCATTGGACCTGGGGAAAGAAAAAGAAAGAAAAAAACCCAGGTTTGTCATTACTATCCGAGCATACCCCAGAAAGCTCTACTATTGGGATTTCCCACTCTGGCTAAGTCGAGTTTGGAAATTCGAAGAAGTGATGTTTGCCATTCATACACTGTCGGTGGTTGAGCATCTTTCCAGTGTCTACAGATCTCCCTGCGTGCCGCTAGAATGGCATAGAATAATAAGTTGGTTGCTGCATTACGAGCTTTGCTTTTAAGGCCAAAAATGACAAGGGCAAGGTCTATAGAGATATGTTCACCCAAAGCTTGTGATAAATTATTGCTAATGGCTTGCCAGTAACCGGTTAAGTTTGGACAATCATAGAACATATGGATGTCAGATGCTGCGATTAAGCCACATCTGGGACATGAAACTGGGCCCGTTAATGAGAACTTAGTCAACCTTTGCGGGGAGTAGTATGCCCTGTGTATTGTGAAAAGGTGGTTCCTTCGAAGCCACGCAGGTTTGACAAGGTCCCAGAGTGTTAGGCAAGAAGCCATCCAGATCTCCTCCACATCCAAGCCTGGCATTAGTTCAGCCCATAATGATGTTGGTAAATGAAAGTTAGCATCTATTTCATCAATAATTTTGTTATACCAACAAGAGATTTCTTTATTTGCCACTGGGCTGTCTAGAAGACATGTTACCAGGTCGCTGTAACCACCTATAGGGAACTTACTAATCCGTGCTGGCAGCTCTTGATATGACAGTGACCAGCTGGAGATCTGAATAAATTTAAATCTCGAGAAACTAGGGCCTACTTTATTAATTAAATAGTTCCAAGGAAGCAGTGAGCCGTCCATAAACAAATCTTCCCACCTGTAAATTCCGGCTTCTATTAACGGATTAGTAAGTGCATCCATAGTCCATGAAGGAGGAGCTGGCAAGTTCCATATGGGAGCCTTGCCAGAGTAGTAGCCAATATTGGTCGATTGCCTCACTTTATACCAAGTATGTGCGATGCCTTGTAAAACTTTCAATTTTATTTTCTTAAAAAATTTGGGGTCTCCAAATTTAAACATGAAACCATTGTGGTCAACACTTTCACATTCCAAAAGTGCAGAGAAGAGAAGGCCCATCCCTGTTGATGTAGGAGCTTTAAGCAACATGCGAGTGTGCGAGAGCTGAAAAGCCCATGCATAGATTTGAAGGTCTGGACCGGCCAACCCTCCCATCTCCCTTCAACGTCTGATTTTCTTCCACGAAATTCTAGGACTCTTACTATTCCAAATAAAGCTAGTAATCGCGCTCTGTAGCTTTGAAATTATTTTTGGATCGAAAAAAAGTGGGATTGAGTTAAACAAAAAAGAAACCTTCGGTAAAATACTCATCTTCACCAGATTAACCCTACCCAGAACTGTAAGCGGGAGGTGTAACCAGTCTCTCATCAGTTTCCTGCATTCTGCAGCTGTTTTATTGAAGTTTAAAGAGGCAATCAAGTTAATATCCTTAATTATGTTTATCCCCAGGTAGCGAATTTGGGTTTTAGATGTCCCGTTGTTGTTAGTTCTATTAATGTTCCAGGTCATTGACTCCGTTTTTACGGCATTAATCTCGTAGCCTGAAACTTTGCCAAATTTGAGGGCTAGGTCTATTATCTCTGGGTAGGCTTCGTCTTCATTAGTAGTAAAAATCATAATGTCATCAGCATAAAGTGCCACCTTTTTAACCCAGCCACCAAAAGTAAAAGGATTTATGAGTATATTATCTCTTAAAGTTTGGGCAAATGGCTCGATATATATATATATCAAAAAGGAGGGGAGACAGGGGACAACCCTGTCTGGTTCCTCTCGTAACATTGAATGGCTCAGTCAAACCACCATTTATCAGAAGTGAAGCAGATGGGCAATGATATAATAGATCTATAGTTCTGCGGAATCTTTCCCCCACGTTGAACTTCCTCAAGGCCTCCGACAGGTACAACCAGTTCACCCTGTCGAAGGCCTTGGTAGCATCCAACGTAAGGACGTAGACTCTCTATCATTGTCCGTCTGTGGGTGTCTTTGTCATCTGGTGGTGGACTGTAATCCACTTTTATGATTGCTCCTTAGAGATTTGCATGCCCAGTGTCGCGCAGGCATATGTTAAGGCATTGTTGTTCTGCTTGCTGCTGATCCAGAATCACGGGTCAAAAGTAGATAACCGTGTCGAAAGATCTGAGTTGGTCTTCACAACCCAGGGCCCTGGGGTTCTAACCACGTGAAAACAATGTTGTTCTTGACAATCAACTAGGATTTCAGGCACAGCTATGTTTCTACTTGGTCAGAAAACATGGGCCTGTATTCTCATAGGACGCACTGACCCCGTTTGTGCCAAGGCTCACCTTAAACATGTGTGCCAATTGTAAACAGGGAAAGTGTGGCCTATTATGGTGAATGCACTACCCTCAGCGCAACCGAAAACTAGTGCTGCCCGGGGGGCAGCTCATTCAAGTGAAATATGGAGCAACTGCTTCAAAGCTGCTTCGTGTTTCACAGTGCAGATGGCACCTGCCTTCACATTCAAAAGGGAGAGAGAGCCCCTTGCAGATGGATGCAGTGAGTGACTGCAGTGAGTGTCTGGGTGGGGTCCGTGGGACCACCTTACTCCTCTCCAGAGGCAGCCTTTACAAGACTCCCTGAAACTGTGCCACTTTTTGTTGTTGCATGTTTGACTCTGCGTCAGTCCATAATAGGGTGCGGGCGCAAAGGTAAATAAAGTCCCTCATTTGCATTCAAATGAGGAAACGCACTATAATGATAGTGATAGAGCGCGCGGGTCACCCGACCAATAATTTCGCCACCTCCGGCCCATATATTTCAAATGACCATATACATTGATCGGATGACCTCACGGTCTGCTATCAATAATTTGGGACTTCCTTTCGTTATCCTTCAGAGTACCCGACTTACCATCCACCGATGCGGGTACCTATGACCACAATGGATCAGGGAGCTAGCTGTAAAAGGTAAGGCAGCAAAATACAAACCCAACAAATAACATTCAGTACTCTTTGTAAAATGACCACGGACAACTGGAAGTTTTAAGGTCTTTATCTATTTTAGTAAAATTCAGAAATCATCAAATTCACAGTAATTAAGCAATCGATAATTAGAATAACAGAAAGTACATAGCTGAATAGCAAATAAGTCAGTGCAACCATGTATAAGCTAATGGAACCAGGACACCTTCAAAATGAAGGATCAGGAATTAGAACGTTTAAGATGAATCACTAAAGATGGGATAGGCTTTGATTAGGACTAGTATTCTAGCATTATCTCAAAAATATGAGACAGGAGTTCGGGACATTTATATAACTATAGGAGAGTCTATGAAGAGAGACACGCTATGCTTTAAGGCAAAAGTTCTTTAGACAGTTTAAGTAAGGATGTTCTAGACCATATCAGGAAATGACAAACTGCAATGCAAAATATAATTTCTAACAGGTAGGGTAACATAGGAACACGTTATGAAATAAATGCAAATAACTTTATGATTCAATGGTTGCGGAAAAGCATGGAAAATTAACATATGCAAAGGTATGTCTTTATTAAAGCAAAAAGACAGAAATTCAGAAAGGTGCAAGATTCAGAGTTTTCAGAGTGATATTTACCTAGACTGGTGTGGAAACCAAACCCTGGCCACGGGTCAGTTAAGGACAGGAAACCCTCAAGGAAGGATACCCCTCAAATGGACAGCAGGTGCAGAATGGACACCCAAGACAGGACAGGAAACCCTCAGATTAGGATCAGGACAGGACCACCAGGATACGACCAGCACCCGCAGTTCAGTTCGGAAGCAAAGCCTGCGCTCCACCCTCTCTGCAGCTATCGATCAGGACCCCGATTGGGTCAGCGAATTCCCCAGCAAAGTGCTTCGCCAGCACATAAGGTTCAGTAAAACCTTCAGAGTCTATGGTCAAATTTCAGACAGAGAGCTCCGCAGCTCCTCTGTATCAAGTCACCTATTGAGTGCGTTGGGTCAGTGACAGATCAGCTAAACCAGACAAGTCGGACAATTTCCCTAGGTGAACCCAGGGTAGATATACTGTTTTGGGACGGTGTACCACCCCCCAATGTTGCAAAGTGTCAGAATCCCTCAATTTGGATTGGTCCTAAGGTAGGGTTTGGGTAACACACCAATCAGAACAGACTATTTGGAGGCCTACTTTGCATCTCTGGGTACCGCCTAGCGAGATTGGGGTTCCCATGAGAAAGTCGCACAGAATACAATGAAAAGAATACATTTCGATACAATAGAACATAATCATGATGCTTCTGCTGGGTGAAGGTGCACTTTCCCAGGGTGGCTCTGGCATCAACCTTCCTTGGCCTGAGTTCAATGCCATGGCAGCTTCTAGTGATTCTGCGCAGAAATACCCTCCAAGATGGACTCCCCTGCCCAGCACCCCTCCGAGTCGAGGATACATGAAAAGTAAGCGAAAACAAATTAAAACATAGAAATGACGGTATGAAAAACACATCATGGGTTGTGTACTTTAAACTTATCATTATAAAAATATACTGTGCAGTTTAAATGTTAGCAACATATACACATTCACAAAAGCATCACCACGTTATTCACGAGAGCTGTGTATTACGCATGCGCACCCTTTCCCACCAAACTTATAACTACGTCCGGTCACGTGAGTGTGACTGACGCATGCGCAGAAGCAATTTTCCAAGCGGCGGCCATGTTTAGGAACACGGATTAGTTGTATTAGAAATACACATACGCAAGCTTCCTCTACTTCGTTCGAATATAAAATAAAAGATTAGTAAGACGTACAAATTTTATTAATTGATTACACACAGGCGAGGTTCATGACTCGAGCAAGTCGCAATGCGAAGCTTGCTCTATCAATAGCACTGATGCTACAGGTGCGCCAGCACTATCTGTATTACTGAAAGGGCTCCACAAGCGGTACACCAAAGTGCCCTGGGGGGCAAAGTGGGCAGAGCTGCCCATTGCTCCCCCGAGGCACACTCTATAATACGGCCCCTGGGCACTATGTTACAAAGGGCAACTCTTTGAGATATTTTCCTCAGTTGAAGTAGCCAGGAGCAGGAGAAATGGGGGGAGGGGCAGGAGACTGAGGGGCATTAAAAAGAAAACTCATTCAAGTGAAACTGGTGCTAGGGATGGGGTTAGGGTAAGAAGAATGAGTCCTCGGGAATAGACAGACATAGTCTGAATGCTCATGTATAGGGAGCTGATAGTGACTAGGAGGGAAATCTTCAACGAAAGCAGCGTCAAGTGACAGAAGGCAATAGGCTTAAAGGACTGAAGCTTAAAGAGTTTAAGGCCTCTGAACCTTGACAGAAAGAACAAATGTGTAATTTAACAACTTTATTGACCGTAATAGAGGATACCGCTGGTATATTCTGTGGCCTTAGTGGTGCCAAGTAGGTCGATCTGGTGTTAACCTGGGCCTAGATGCGTGATTCTTCAAGATGACCATAAATGGATATGACCCTATCCATCGAGCAAGTAAGCAGACTATGGGTATTTATCAGGGCATAATAACCAAATCTTAACTTCTTGCTAGTTTACTGTGCTTTCATTAAAGATGTCCTGAAAGCCACTACAAAATAAAAGTTTGGCCACTGGCATGTTACCCCACCCTGTTGCCACTAGCTAGGTTTGTGCTGTATACATACACATTTACATACACTCATACAGAAAAGAGTTCTAAAGAGGGATCAAGAAGGTCAAATTCTAACTCATCAGGAACTAGAAGGTCAAAGTCTAACTCCTCACGAACCAGGTGCTCCAATTCAGTGATGGCTGGGAGAGGTACATGACTCCCCCTCCTTTGTAACAATGAATCTGTGACCTTTGAAGAAGGTGTAGGAGGCAAGGCTGAGCTGGCATCTTCAAATTGATGGTGCATCTGTGGCTGTCCCCGGTTTTTCTGAAGGACAGTCAGAATTTGAGGTATTGCAGGTATGCTTTTTCATTTAGGAAATAAACCTCTCCCACTGGAATATTTGAGGGTTGCAAAGTGACTTTGGTAGAGCACCACCAGTCCCTGAAGAGATTGAGAATCATTTTTCAAATGGTTGTCCATTCATGTAGGGAATAGGCTCACCTGTAGTTTGTTCCTGTTCTCTCTGTCCAGTGACCTCTAACTCAGAGGTCAGCTGGTTGCATTCCCTGCTTTTTGAGCTCACTATGGGGGTTGGGAAGATCCACCTTATGTGGCTCATGAATGCACATTCATTTATTACTCCTTTCCTATTAGTTTGGGGAAACATCTTTCAATCACTGCCTGCTTCTTGGCATGTCTGTATGGAGGTGCTGGCTGTGTCCTTAAATGTTGTAGTTGGGTTGGATTTCATGAGTGATCCAAGACTAATTCCCGACTCTCCTTTGTTCAGATTCAATATCACAAGGCAGATAATCATTTTGAGGAGACTTGGAAGCCTCGATGCTTCCAGGCCTTGAAGAGATTCCGGTTTCAACACCAGCAATGGAGAGAGATGCAAGTGCGAGCACATAATTTTCATAGGTAAGACTGTATTTTGCTACGGTTGACAGCTTGTTTTCAGTTAAATATAGTGGTTAGTTAGAACAAATTTGCCTTTGGGAGTCTTCCTATCCTAGAAGCCAGACTAGTAAGAGGGGTCTAGGTGAGGACTGGAGAAACAGAAGAGACCAGGATCTGGGTAGTGGGGGTGGTGTTGATGGGTCTCTGGCTTAGAACAATCCCAGCTGGTGAGGTGAAGAACAGCAATGTCACTGGAGAAGCCAGCATTGACACTTTATGAGTTTCCAGAAAAAGGATGTTTTATGTTTTTGTATTTACAGTGTGAAGGCATATGTTTCTGCTTTAGTAGCTCTCTTGCTCTAGTATGTGTCCTTCAACATGGTCTTGTTCCTGCAGATGGTTGATACAAACGCGGACCTTCAGTTTCTGGTGGCAGGAGATGGTACAGCAGCGAGAAAACCATCTGGCACAAAGAATGGTAAATCTTTTTAATTTCCTGCAAGAATTATTGCACGGAGTACAATGTAAACTCATCTCCACTATTCAGCAAAATACTTTTTCCACACATATATATATTTATCAATGTGTGCACTAAATTCTGTTGTTCCTGGAGAGCTCAGCCATCGGTTTAGTGATTTGTGAGCTTTGAAGAGTTCCCTTCGGGTTAAGTCCACCTACGCATTCTAGGAACGGTTCATTAAATGACTTTGTCTTTTCAGTGGAACCTTTGGCATCATGTACAAATAAGTTCAAATACCTCTGCCGTACTTTTATGCATATGCATTCCTGTTCCCAACTTATATAGAGTAACCCTTATCCATATGAAGCAGATCATGTAGGACCATCCTGTCATGTTTTGAAGAAGCAGTGCTGGCACGAATGGCCCTGTTTATTCGGTATTGTCTTGTGTGCTTGGAGAGTTGTTGCTGCTCATCAGACATGTGTTGCCTGCATGGAGAGGCAACATGAAGGGAGCAGTTGCGGTGGTGCTATCCTGTCTGCATGGAGATTTGTTTTTGTATGAAGTCACCAGTTAATGCTTTATAATCATCTCTGCATGGAGCGACATTGCTAACGTGATTGAAGCACTTCATACAGTGCCGTCCTGCCGTGATGAAGAATAATTTCCAGTATAAATGGGGCAGTTCATCCTGTCTGCATCAGCAGGTAGTGTAGTCATGAATTGTGCAGTTAATGCAGTGCCATTTAAGCTTTTTTGAAATAGTGGCTGGATGTCTGAAGCAGTTTATATAGTACCATTTTGTCTCTGTGAAAGCAGAGCCAGAATATGTGCACAGGTCATGCCGTGCCATCTTATCTTGATCCATGCAGCATTCTACTTTGTCACTATCCCATCATTATTACATAAATTCCCTAAACACTTTATACTTTACTTGCAGAATCTCCAGGGTAGTCTTTCCCTCTCCACATCGTCCATCACCACTCAATCCTATGAGAGTGTATCTGGATCTTTTAGGTTTGCGTAAGCCCTGTTTAGTTCCCAAAAGGCTCTCTGCATTGCTTTGGGTGTACCTAGTTACTATATTCTTCAATCATCTTATTGCAGTACTCCATATCCTTTAGCCATACTTCATCAGTAGGGTCACTAGGGCTCACCCAACACATCACAACTTGCCTCTTGACCAATAACATTGCCATAGATGTGAACATGCACAACCCACCAAGTATATCTGCAGTAAATGCCAGCAAGGTCTCCTCTGGTGTGAGACTTGCATCTATTTCTAACATCTCTGCCAATATTGAAAAAGCGTATCCCCAATATAAAAACACAACAGAGTTGTTCCAAGCTATATGTAAAAAGACAGCATTTACTGCCTTGCATTTTTTTTTAGAGTTCACTATACTTTCAGGTGTAAATTGGGCAATACGCTCTGGGGTGTACCACGGTTGTTAAAAAAGAAATAAAAAAAGAAAGAATTGAAAATGCACATGCGTATGTCTGTAGTTGATAGTATACCTTTAAACTAAGCATAGCAATACCTCCAGGATTTCCCCAAGATTTCCCCCATCCCACAATTCAGCATCCCTCTCCAATCTTGCATTGTATACAGGGAAAGTTGTGGAACACAACACCCTTTTCTACAAATGACATTGTTTTAGCCATGTCTTCCCTTTGAATTGTGTTGGCCAAAATGTTCAGCTCTACTGGGGGTTTAGTTAGTCCAGTAGTATCCCTCTAGCCTCATGTCTTATTTGATGATATATCAATATCACCATTGCATTATTATTTCAGTTGTCCTTTAATACTTTGTTTGAAGGTGTCCCCCGGTAATATGTCGCCTACTACCCCCATACTTATTTTCTTTAATATTTTGACCATAGATTATTCAAGCATCGAGGAAAGGAATGGGTTGTTCTTTACTGATAGATGTGTAGAATAGGGCCTATCCACCCATAAATGCAAAGCTCCCTACTTGATGTTCATTACGCAGAGGTACTACCTATAATAATAATGTTTATTGTGCAGTGAGCTAAAACCATTATTTGGCACTGTTCATACAGAAGGTAAAGTGTTTGGTACAGCATGTAGTTTAAATTAAATTTACAGTGAAGAAAATTGATTTACCAAATCAAACTTGCGTGAACGTAGAATCTCAAATACATTATTTGTTGGCCTTACGATGCAGTCTCTCACAGCAATTGAAGCAATTGAAGCAGTACAGCTACCATACTGTAAGAAGATGTTTTAAATACATTCTGATGGGAAATGCATTCACTCAAAGGCAGAGCTGGTGTCTTAAATCCTCTACAATCACACCATCAAGCAGGCTCGTCATCAAGGGCTTTGACACAGGGACAGTGGATGTCAAGAGGACAAATAAATTTCAGCTAATTGACATTGCATATCTGATAGAGACTACTAGCCGCAGATTCCTTCACATAGAATTATCGCCAGACGTGAGACTGGATCTGGAAAACTTTTTGCCACAGCATCCCAGCACGCCGGAGGGACGGCATCACGCAGCTCCGCCCAGGCGTCACCCGCGTACGTGACGTCAGCGAGGTCACATAAGTCCCGCCCCGGCGCGCCTACGTCAGTTTTTTCCTTTTCCGCGTGCAGCGCGGATCCGGATTGTGCTCTGGGCCTGTTTAGGCCTTTCCCCTTTCGCTATTGCGTGTGTGTGGGAACAGTGTGCGGATGCTTTTGGGTTTTAAGACGTGCTCGTCTTGTGGACGCCTAATGTCGGCGACGGACCCTCACCCCATCTGTATTCGGAAGTTTCTTGAATGCGCTGCCTCCCTCGTCGACAGCGTCCTTCTCCCAGATCGCAAAAGCGTCGCTCACCTGTCGGTAAGTGTCGCAGTTTGTCCCCGAGGGTCGGCTTCCAGCCTATCGGGGGTGTGGGTTCTCCGCGGGTGGTGCAGCCCACGTTTCGTCCCCTTATCTGCCGTTTCCCGGTGTGGGGGCGACCAGAGCCCAGATGGAGACATATGCGGCGGCTTTGCAAGCCTGGCTGGCTTCTCCCCCTCCTCCTTCCCCTCCTGGGACGTCGGCGGATCTCCTGCAGTGTGCGGGGCCCTCTGTGGCGTCTCCGGCGTCGACTGGCTCGGATCCAGGTTTGGAGGATGTGGTGCCGTTGAGGTGCGACCCTTTGGGGTTCCCTCTTTCAGACCACGGCGCCTCTGCTTCGCCGCAAACTCCTGCGGGAGTCCCTGTGGTGTCGTGGGAGGTGGCCGGGGCTCGGGACGCACCCCAGAGCCCCTCTCGGTCCTCTGGACAGGCAGCGGCCTTGTCCGAGGTGACGCCGCTATGGCGCCGGCGACTGCCGTCCCTGGCGGCGCCACAGGGGTCGGCGGAGGGCCCCTCTCGCCCCGTCAGAGGTCGAGGCTGGCGGGGTACTCCTCGTCCCTCCCCGGGTTCCTCTCGTCCCTCCACGCAGGCGGCTGCCTCGGGGGTCGGGTCGGCGCCATTCCTTCACCGCCCCGGCTCCGGCCCAGCCCTGGTCTCCGGGACTGTGCGACGTGTCAGAGGCCGCCCAACGTCTCCACCGGCGCCGGACGGCGATGACGTCCTGCCCTCAGATTGCAAACTCTACGGAGCCCGGCCGACGTCGGGTGGTTGACTCGTCTTTGGACGTCTCTTCTTCTCCAGAGGTTCGGCGTTTGCTGGTGTCATCCTCGCCAGATACGGGCCGCAGGATCGTGGCTTTTTCTCCGACGTCGTCTAAGGGTGGCTCCTCGCCGTCTCCGCGGCTGTGATCTTCACCAGAGGAGCCGCAGGTTCCCCACTCCTTGGTCCCTCTTCCTTCTTTCCGGACCTGGCCCTTCCCTCCTCCGGTGGGCTTGGGGGATGGCCGCCTTAGCCTGCAGCCGTCACCTAACGAGGAGCTGCTTTACCCTCCACGGGGTCCTGCGGGTGCAGCTTTCGCTCGCGCTGTTTCCACGGCTGTGGGAATTTTGCGCATGGGTGGCCCTGCTACCTGTTTCCCCGCAGATCATCTTCTCGAGGTTCTCCATCGGGGCTCTGGGGTCAGGGAGCTGTTACTCCCCTTCAAGGGTTCTCTCCATTCTTCTCTTTTGGGGACTTGGGGCCATCCTTCCACGGGGGATTTGGTGCCCTAACATCTTCTGCACCGCCATCAACCGGCGCCGCGTGATCCGGTGTGTCTTTCCCTTCACCCCTCTACTAGAGGCCCCCTTTTGCAGACTGCCTTTCCCTCTCTGCCGCCGCTGCTGTCTCCCCCGTCATGGGAGGCCCGCTGGCTGGACTTTTGGGGGCGCAATATGTTCGCTTCGACCAGTGTGGCTCTGCGGGCCCTTAACACGCTGTGTGTTTTGGATAGGGCCACTTCTTGTTTGTGGGACTCAGCGGAGTCCCTTATGTCTACCGTTTCCCCGGAGGGTGTCTGTGTTGATTTGAGGCACCATGTGTTGGATGGCCAGGAGCTGGCGGCGTTTATTCTTCGCTCTGCTCTGGACATCTCGGAGGTGCTGGGCCGGGTAATGGCTTCTTCGGTTGCCCTTCGTCGCCATGCCTGTCTTCGGGACAGTGTGTTCCTGGAGAACGTTCGAGAACGACTGGTAGACCTTCCCTTTGATGGAGATCTTTCGTTCCACGCCCCTGCGGACTCGGCCATGTAGAGGTTCTTGGCGGGGCTTTGTCCTTCTCCTCCTCCGCCTCCCCCTTCTTCTTCCCCACGGTGACCTATACATAGATCTGGTTCTTGGAGGTGTTCTTCCGTTTTGGGCAGGTCGCCCTAGTTGTCTGTTCTGTGTACTTGTGGCCATGCGAGTCCTCCTTGTTGAGACAGTGGATCTGTTGGCTGCTGGTCGGCCCTTCTTGACTGTGTTGTTTTTGCTTTGGGTTTTCTACACTATGCTGGCCCTGAGAATAGGCCTTCTGTGTTTTTCCTCTTTGGGTGCTTGATAAGCCTTCTGCGGGGTTTTGCCGCAGGTCTTCTCTGTTGTCCTCTGCTGTGGAAGTTTTGTATTTTATTTTATTTATTTTAAGAGTTTTATATAGCGCTGGCTAGACCTGGAGGTATCAGAGTGCTTTACATGAGGTTCCCCAAAATTACAAGATTACATCAGTTCTAATTTACATCAGTTGCTAGACAAACACTTACAAGAGCATAGAAAACGAGATAAGTGAAGTGTAGAGGGGAAGGGGGGAAGGGTAAAGGGGTGGGAGGGAGATACGGCATAAAGACGAAGGAAAGTCTGCCCAAAGTCCGGCTGGGTAGGTGACGGTCGAGGGGGAAGTCCCAAAACCTATCTCCTCTATAGCTATCAGGTAGCTCCATCGGGCTTTGGCCAAGTAGCTAGGTCTTAATGGGAAACATTTAAAGAACATAGAGGGCAAAATAAATGGAGCGTAGAGGTGAGGGGACAAGGAAGGTGAGGGAGGGAGGATAGGGGAAGAGACAACGAGGAGAGACGAAATGAAGTCTGTCTAAAGGCCAACTGGGTAGGTGACGACCAAGGAGGGAGTCCCCGGCCCATCTCTTCTATAGCTAAACCAGGGAGCTCCATCGGGCATCAGACAAAATAGTTCAGTCTCAATACATTGAGAGAGGAGAGAAGGAGACACATAAATAGAGGGAGGATGCGGGAAGAGACGACAAGGAGAGACGAAAGGAAGTCTGGCTAAAGACCGACTGGGTAGGTGACGTCCAAGGAGGGAATACCCGACCTGTCTCCCCTATAGCTAAACCAGGTAGCTCCATCTGGCATCAGACAAAATGCCTAGATCTCAAATGACGAGGGAAAATTAACAGGTAAACTGGGTGGGGACTAGGGCCAGGAACAGGTGGGGGTAGAGGTCAGTAGCAGGAAAGTGGAGAGGAGTAGAGCGGGGACAGGTAGGGGGTAGGGGGTAGGTAGTTTGGTAACAGTTACATGGTTACAAACAGTTACTGGGGCATGGTGATGCATACTCAAAAAAGACAAACAAATAGCAATGTTATAAAGGTACATGATACAAGACGAATGTGTCATGGGAGGAAGAGGGGAGAGGTAAGGGAACAGAGGTAGGGGTAGAGACGAGGAGAACTATTTCCAAAGTCCGGCTGGGTCTTCACTCTGTTCCTCTGAGGACCCAGAGGTCTCTGGCTTTTGACCTCCCACTTATCTAGTGCCTCCTGGGCCTCTGTCACTGGGGTTTGTCCGTCTTTGTGCTGTAGCCGCCATGTTGGGATCCGGTGCGCCGTAAGAGGGAATCCGCTCCATGCTTGATGTTGCCTCCTTGTCTGTGGCTGGGAGTTACTGGCCTTGGAGAGCGCAGGTAAGTGCGCACTAGCTGAAAGCGCCGCGTACACAACTCCTTCGGCTCACTCAGTGCCCCGCCATCCACGGCAACCAAGACAGCATACCCTGCAACACCTCTAGTACCGTCCCAGTTCCCGGTACCTCCTGTCCTATATTCGATCGCTTAAAGAGCGCAATATGGACGGTGAAATCAACACTGTATAGTCCGGTGTTTGCGCCACGCGCTTCACTTGGTGCGGGACAGTGTGGCCCCTCCACGCAAGGCTGCAGCGATGATCTGCACGCCGCCCCCCGCCGCCACTTTTGGTAAAGTCTGCATGTGCCTCTTTGTGGTGAAGAAGTTCCACGTCATAATTTGCAGATGTGTTAGCATGCTGCTCTTCCTTCATGGGGATGTTAGTGATGGTGGTTGAAGCCAAGTCAAAGTGGTGCTGTACTAAGATATTTAGTTTGGTAGCAAGATGGCGTCCTGCTCGGACACATGTACTTCACTGGTCAAAACTGAAGAAAGCTCTTTGGACGATCCGACACAAGGCTATCCTCGCCAACTGGGTAAGTATGGATTAGGATGAGTTCACATTTCTGAATCTGCATGAGATGATCAGAACCAGCAGCAAGCTTATTATGCTCATGGATTGTTTCATTAACGCAATCTTCCAACATACGCACATGGCTGTCACTTTTAGCATTTTGCAAAGAGACTTGACAGCTGCCACTAGGCCATGCAGTATACTGCAGCATTCTGGATCAGCACGTGGATTGGGATGTCCAACAGCAGCTAAGGCAGCCATTAACTCCTGTAAACTCTGCGTCTCTTGAACCCAGGAATTCAAAATATGAGAGCCAGAATCACTGACCATGAAATTCACCTGTTTTTTAAAGGGAAATATATCATACATTATTCTACAGTACTCCATGGATGATTCAACGGCACAGGTCTATAGTGATTTAGAGATGGGAGCATGAGGTATGATTCCCTGTGTCCGGTTTTTCGTGAGCATATCAAACTCAACATGTTGCCTGCAAGATTCTGCCATATAAGGACAGTGATCTACAACAAACACTGTTTTGTGATCCTCCGAGAAGACCTTCATTTTTCCCTCCTATCTGCAAACAGATGAACTCAAACATCCGAATCCCGTTCCGTCGACTCCGATGCTAACTAGCTTCAACAAATACTCAAAGTATTAGAGGTCATTAGAAAGAGGGTTTGAAACTCTATGTAAAAGCTAATGAGAGGTGCTAGATGGTTCCCATGTCTTGGGACGTGACATGCCCTATGTGGGGTAGTGGTAGCTGTTATATAGCTCTGTCATGTGTGGGGAGCTGTGGTCGCCTTCGGGCTTCTGCTGTCCGTGGCATTCTGGTATGTTGCAGTTGCAGTCCTCTTGTTGATGACTTGGCATGGCTTACGGTGCGCCCCTGGGTGTCCTTCTCCGGGGTCGCTGCGCTGTTCGCCTGGTCTGGCCTGCTGTCTGCGGCCTGGTGTCCTGGCTCTGGTTCTACTTCTTTTTGGGCCGTGTGTGCGTCCTCCTTCCTGGGCGGCTGGCGGCTGGCTTGCCCCGAGTGCATCGTTCTGTGGTGTCCTCGGTGTCTGGCTGAGTTTGCGGTACCGGCCTCCTGTTTTTCTGCGCCATTGTGTCTTCTTGGCGCTTAGTGGCACAATCCTCTTGCCTTGTCCATTGGGCCGTGCCCTCGGTTCTGCCTCTTCTCCCTGTGGGAGGAGATGGTCCCTGCCTTTTTGCCCCTCTTGTGGGCGCGGTCTGTCCCTGCAGGCATTGGGTTCTTGGGTGACCTTGAGCTGCCCTTTTGGCTTCCGCCTGCTTATTGCAGACGGCGCTGTTCTGTCTGGGCTTGCCTTTGCTCTACCTCTTCTCCTTGGGTCTCTAGGTTGCTCTTCTCCTTCGGTGCTCCTCTTCCTTGCCTTGGCCTTGGGTGGAGCTTTTGTTGCCTTATGTGGGCGTCGGGTGTTTGGCCTCCTTTCGCCTTGCTTTGTTTCCTCTACTGAGTGAGGGCAGGCTACCTTTTCCTCCCCATTGTCTGCATCCTCTTTGGGGCTGGTGGTCTCTGCTTGGGGGACAGGACTCCTCGTCCTGTCTTGGGACTCAGATTCAGTGGGACCCTCTGTTATCTTCTGGCGGGTGGGGTCCTCTTGCAGATCCTCCTTCCCCTTGGGTATGGCTAGGGTATCTATTCTTTTTTTAAGGAATCTGTGGCTAGTAATCTCTTTCAGATGTACAAGTTACTTACGTTCGGTAACAGTGTATCTGGTAGAGACGATTCTAGCCGCAGATTCCTTCACGGCCGCCCTTCCTCCCCGTTCTGCGAGGACATTTGCCTTGGTCTTTTGCACCTGCCTCCCCTGGGTGGCTGTGTCTTTTTTGAGTGCATTCTTTTCCTCTTTCTGACAGGATGTTCATCCTGTTTGATTGTTCTTTTCCTCTCCTTTTGGCATATGGGAGGATAGGTTTATAGGTACTTCTGTACCCTTATGCTGTGGTTGCTCCAGGTTGGGGCATGACTTCCACCCCATCCCCTTTTCTTGCTAGGGTTCTAGGCCCGCTGCTTCTTCTAGGTTGGGGTCTTTGGGCTGTGCCTCTGCCCTTTGTTCCTTATGGGGGTTGACACTCTCCGTGCTGGGGCTGTCTTGGCGTTTTGTCGTTCCTTGTTTGTCCGGACTGGTCCCTTTCGTTGTTATCGGTTAGGGTTGTAGTCCTGCTACATGTTATAATGACATTCTTACATTTGTTCTTTGTCTCCGAGGGGGGGGGCTATCCCTGTACTGGTAGGGTTTCTGCTCAGGGCTGGGATCTGTTCTCTTTCTTTTCCCTGCTTTGGGGTACCGCAGTGCCTGGTACTGCTCTATATGGTGTTGTTCCTCACCGTTCCTTTTTCTGCTCTTTCGCACACTGTTCCTATACTCTCGCAGTTTTGTCCGATGGCTCCGCATTGTGGCGCAGAAAAGTTCTCAGACGAAAACTGACGTAGGCGCACCGGTGCGGGACTTATGTGACCCCGCTGACGTCACGTATGCGGATGACACCTGGGCGGAATCTCGTGATGCCATACCCCCGGCGCGCAGGGATGCTGGGGCAAAAAGTTTTCTGGATCCAGTCCCACGCCTGGGGATAATTCTACGTGAAGGAATCTGCGGCTAGAATAGTCTCTACCAGTTACACCATTACCGAAGGTAAGTAACTTGTACTTCACTTGGCAATTTTGCAGCAGCCTGGCTGCCTTAAAGTGTCACAGTTCAATGTATTTACCCCAGGTTTCCTTTTGTTTTCCCTTTTTAAAATCACAGACTCTGATCCTTGGCTGTGACCTTAAATGCTTTTGTATTTATTGAAGATACTCTTAATGGAGAACATGGCCACACTCCAAACTAGCTTGTAAAACTTCTCCTTCCTTACCAACTGCCTAGAAGACTGAAGTCTGCCTACAGGGCAATGCCATTGATCAGATTTTTCACATATAGTAGAGTTGACGATCAATATTTGCACTTTGAGGGCTCTCTCCTCAGGAACACCATGCTGCTTCATTTGAGACTGAAAAATGCCTACCTCAGATTCAGAAAATCCTTAACTCACCTTTTTACCCTGTCATTTGGATAATCTTACTCTACCCCATGATACCCAACTTCAGCTGCGTCCTTTGTCCTACTGGCCAGATGCTTAAGGCTGGCTCACCTCTTTGTATTAAAGCTTTGATGGAGACCGAGTCCAACAGCGCAGGCATTCTCTGGAACCGTTTTGATGGAGATTTTCCTATACTAATAGTTTGTTTATCTCCCGCTCTCATATCTTCCAACCCCCAAAGTACTCTGAGGCCACTGTTATGTGGTTACCAGTGCTTTACAAAAGCCCAAAATAAAATAAAATACAAATTGTGTTATAAATAAGTTATTGTTTTTCTTCACTCAAAATTCTGGTCATTTTCTCCTATTCCACTCTATATACAGACCATTCTCAAGTGACAATTCTACCCTTTCCCCACTCTTAAATAAGATCATTCTCTAGTCATAATTCTGAAAAATCCTCATTTTTCTTTGTTTGGGCTACCTACTACTTGCTCTTAATCCAAGCTAGTCGTCATTCTAAGTTCCTCCCATTCCATACTCCTAATTGACGTGATTCCCAACTTGTAATTCCGGCCATTTCCCACTTTTATTTTAAGCTGTTCTCCCCTTTTGTTTTAGGCTATTCTTCACCACAACAGGCAGCTGCTGGATCACTACTGGCTGTCTTGGCGTGAGCGGACTTTGAGATGTCTTGAGGAGCGTGAGGGGGAGGAGCTTGCTGCTGGACACTGCCATAACCGACAACTTCACAATGCTTTTCACTTGTGGAGGGAGAACGTGACTGAGCTTAAACAAGAGTAAGTGTCTAAAGAAGGAATATATATTCTCTTTGAAGCCTCCTTATTTATTTTCCTATTTACAATATTGTTTGCCCTGGAGCTGCAGTACTTAAGATATACATTTTAAATAAATTAATAGTTTGTGTAGGGTCAAACACCCCTGCTGCTGTGCCCCTGCCTCATTCTACATTCAATTAAATAGTTTATTTCAAACAGAACATATCATAAAAATATGCAACATAGACTACTATGAAATAACAAAAAAGGTAAAAAACAAAAAAAGACACCATAAAATGGGAATGACTCAATTATATCTAAATGAATTATTTACCCATCAATTGTGGAATTATTTTTATTTCTTCTAGCCTAATCCAGGTGGCTATTCCTAAATACCCTGAGAAATCTGCAAAAAATCAGAAGTAGTGATTTTAAAAATGAAGTGGAAAAAATCTGGGTAACATGCCTATTACTCTCAGTATTGGGCGTAGGATTGTTTCCTTGGGACCTGGTAGAATTGGCAGAAAAACAGAACATACATTGAAGTCTGATTGGATTCCTGATCACACAGACAGCAAGGAGCATATACTTCTGGGGGTCTGCATTTTGGAAAGCTAACTGTTTCTGTAAATGGTTCTAATCTAAATCTTGTAAGGATTCCTCTCTTGTGCTGAAAATAGGTTCAACTAAGGTATTGCTCCACATAAAAGTACAAGCATTTTTACTTGAAACCTAGTGAGGAGGCTGCCTACTGGTTCTCCCTGGTAAATCCATGTACTATCATTCCTGGGCCACTGAATTCCACTAATTGTTGTGGACATTGGAGTGCTAGGCTACATGTGAGGTGTGTAGCTCCTAAGGTTTTAGGGTGTCTCATGGGGTTTAGTGGCAGTCTGTGTAGCTATCACTTCTGGACACAACATGTCCTACTGCACTACCTTTTTATAACAATTTTTATTGAGTTATAAAGCAAGTTAATCCACATCACCGTCAGCACAAATGCAACACACTTGCAGTACATAAAGGCATATTTAGAATGTATATTACATCCTAGAGGTAAAGTGTCCACCACAAGTACCTCCCCGCCTGACCACATACATAAACATATTTTAAATAGAATCATGGTATAGTCCAGGAAAGGATCAGCTACGAAGATCTCAGAACATTGCCCTTGGTGACTTCGCCCCCACCACCTTTGCGCGGCTTCAGTTAGATCTATCCCACTGATAGGCCTGCCACACTCCCCACATCTTATGCTGTGTATTGTTGCAGCCTTTCACCAAGTACACCTCACATTCCACAAATGCACAATTGTTCATGCCTGTCCTCTAGAGTTGGAGGGTTCGATTCGCTCTGGAGATCACCTACTGGCTATGTCTTTTAGCAACCATGCATCCGATTCCCAACAACAGCCGATCACCTTTAGGTTCGCCCTCTTCTTCCAGAAGTCCCAGTAGCGTGAGCTTGGGGTTGAGTTGTACTAGTCTACTCCTTACCATCCTCATTTCCCATTCAACCTTCTCCCAGTACTGCATGATCCTGGGACTGTCCCATGTCATATGCAGGAATGTCCCTGTTCCCTCAGTGCACTTAGGGCAGCTCGGACCCGGCCTGCCACCCATTTTTCACATACATTCTGGGGTGTAGTAGGTCCAATGCAGATACTTTAGTTGGATGTGCCAAGATATCAAGGACATGGGGCGCCATCCGTGCCTTTCTTCCTCCGGGCATTAACTACTTGGGAGCGATATAGGCCCGATATTCCATCGGCTCCTATGGGTTCCACTGTCAGTCAGGCCTCAAATGGGCTAAACTCTGGAAGGGGGCCCATGGGGAGGAGGGTTATTTTCAAAGGGTCCAACATACTCCTCAGTCGCAGGAATCTATAGAACTGTGAATTATGCCGCTCGTATTCCTCCTTTAGGTCCTCATATGACCTTATGCGTGACCATGACCACTCATCTCCCAGTTATGAAAGTCTTCCAACGTTCCACTTTCTAAAGTTGCATGGCCTGCTCCAAGTCTTCAGCCAGTTCCCTACCCACAACGACGTCTCCGGCATCAAGACTCTACACCAGTAAATATGATGCAGAGCATCATGCCATGCTCAAATTGTCTCTCTTGTTACCTTTGGCAGGAGTGTCATAGCCCCTGTGTTGCAGAGGTATTGATGCGCTCCTTTCTCTCCAGACTCCTCTATTTTCTGTTGATAGGCTGAAGCAAGTTCATTGCCAAAGAGCCAGGTGTTGATACCCAGCAAATAAGTCTCCCAATAGTAAAGCAGAAGGTTTGTGGTGCTCATTCTCCCATCATAGTTTTGTCAATATTTATCAAAAGAAATCCTTGGTTGCCTACCCACCCTTTTATAAGACCTAAGAGGAATGAAGCCACTTGAAGACTGATAGAGGGATTTCATAGGGGAATTTTACAGAGCCAGCGTAGAAGCACTATAATTTTATACAGAGCAATACTACCTAAAATGGATAGAGGGAGTTAAGCCACACTATGTGTATCCTGGTCATGTATTTAGTTACGTTGCTCCCCCAGTAGGTGGGCTTGTCTAAGGATATCTGCATTCCCAGATGTTAGAAATGCTGTCCTGAAACAACCGGTTTTGACAGTCTGCCCCAGTTCTGCAGTTGTCTCCTGAGTGGTACCACCATCTATTTAGTCCAGTTTGCAACCAGGCCTAATGCCATTCCCTAAAGCTCCAACACTTTCATCACCCGGTCCCCACTAATTGCTGGATTGCTTAGGAAATGCAAGACATCATCCGCGTATATGTAGATGTGGTCCATCAACTCCTCCCTTTTATTGGCTCTTTTATAACACAGGGACAGGGACTCACTCCCAAAGGAGTATCTCAGCGTTGCTACTATGCAGTGTAATTAAAACAGCCAATTTTTTGAAAGTTTTTCCAACTTGGGGAGATCGGGCAGGATCGTATATACAGAGGGAGTTTGTTCCAGTGGAGTGGAGCAAGATCAGAAAAGGAACAACACCCGAATTTGGCAGTGCGAATGCAAGGGATCCTTAGGAGTTCTTTGTTTGTGTACCTGAGCAACCTAAAGGTTTGCTATTGAAGGAGTCTGGAATAGAGATAAGTGGCTCGTGAATACTATTGTGCTTTGAAAGTCAAACAGCAAAGCTTGAAGATGGCACGTTTTCTGATGGGCAACCAGTGTAAGACTTTTAAAATGGATGCAGAGGAAGACCGTGAGGGGAGGTTACAAATTAGATGTGCGGCTGTATTTTGCAGTACCTGTAGTTTACACAACAGGGTGTCATTAGCTACCACGAATAGTGCCTTTCCATAGTCAAGGCATCTAGTAATTAGTGCCTGGACCAGGGTCTTTCTAGAAGTGGAAGGAAGCCAAGGACAATGTTTTTTAGGAGATGCATAATGGCAAGGCAAGTGCCACAGTAGTGCTAACGTGGTCCTTCGTGGAGGGGGTTTGGTCAAGCTTGATACCCAGGTTCTTTACAACCTGTTTATAAATTGGGGCAAGCCCACATTTCACAGGCCACACGTCCGCTGACCAGAGGGTGCTATTTATTACATGTGAGAACATATCTGTAGGAGTAGATAAGTCCCTGTGCAGGCTGGTCCAATTACTGACGGTACAAGTGAACAGGGAAGCCATCTTAAGGTATGTACTGGGCACTGGTCAAAAGGAGTTTCCCAGCTACATAATGGCTTTGCTGAAACACATGGTATTTGGTATTGAACACCTCTGATTAATAAACCGACACTGATTCCAGTGATGGATTTAATAATTTATGCACCCAGAGGGTACCTGAGAGGTACCCCCTGAACTCTACTAGCCTTCTAGTGTGCTGGCTGACTGTTCCAGTCCAGCCCGCCACCACAGACTAGTTTCAGACCCCTAGGAGGTGAGGGTCCTGCTCTTAGAGTGCAGGAACAATGCCTGCACTGGAGAACGATGTCATCACCTCCTCCTCCTCCTCCAGGAAGGATGATAAATCAGCATATCAAGGCAGGAGGCTTCAAAGGTCTCTGCACCTTTGGTATGTAACCCAAGGCTTCCCCAGTCAGGGGAGATGCCACCCCCTGCCCTGGGCCCATCTGGCCCCAGAACAGGCGGGACAATTAGCTATGCATGTGGCGTGTTGCACTGCTAGGCTGGACACACCTCTAGGTTAACCAGCCTAAAGTGAACACTAAGTTAGGAATTCCACAAACTTGTGTGTGGTGGAATTAGGATTTCTGGGACTGGGTGATACCCACTCCCCTAAGGAAGTGGTCATCTGGAGGGGGAGGAGAGTAGTGACTCCAGGGATAAGTAGCCCATTGGCTACTACCTCTCACGCCCCTTAATTCCCCAAAATTGAGAATTTAGGTGACCCACTGATACCAGGACCTCAGATTTCGAAAAACACAAAGAAGGAGTGGACAAAGAAGACTTCTGCACAAGAACCGAGGAGCACGACTGACTTGGCGCCAAGCCTGCCAGCCTGTCTGCTGCACCCAGCTATGTGGAGCAACGATTCGTCCTGCTGCTGTGCATACTCCAAGAAGCCTGGAGGGCTGCCAGTCCTTCTCCAAATGCCAAAGAAACTCCCTTGGAGTAGAAGAGCTATTCTCCTGTAGCCGCAGGCACCAATGAATCAATGCCTGGTATACCTACCTGTCGCCTACAGGGACTACAGACACATCAGCTGCCTAGAAAGAGGTAGCCATGCTCCTACAGGTCAGATCCATCCTCCCGGACCGACCTTAGCCGCACAACACTGATACCTAGGGTACTGGAGCCCTTGCAGCAATCAATGCTGAGGAAAAACCAACCTGCATGTTGAGGGAATTTAGGGGCTGTGAGACCCACAACGAAAATGCTCAGCTGTCCTGTTTGACCCCTTCTACAGAACCAAAGGCAAAGAGTGAGTCCCCAACCTCCCACCACCCGAAACCTCAAAGCACCCTTGTTCCGCGATCCAGAGCCCGAGTCAGAGGGAGGTGACAGTGCCCATGGGGTCCTAAGACCCTTAAGAGCACAGCCTATCCTTCAGTTTGGCCAGACTGGACTTCCAGTTTCCGCTTGCAGCCTCTTTCTGCAGGCCACCCCCTACCGCGAGTGACTACAGCACCAAACCCGATGCCAAAAGACACTACTGCACCTGAGTCCCACAACCCAAGGGGAAGTGGACCAATGATATCCCTATGTGCCCGAGCATTAACTACGGTCGAAACACTCTGTGAGTTCCCCCGGCCTTGTTCCCTAGTCCCATTTTACAGCCTCTTTCCAACCAGACCGTTCCCCGTTGAAATGAATGCGACAGCCGATGCCATAACCCACCTCTGCACCTGGACGCCTCAGAGGCTCCCAAGGTGACCTGTTGGTGTGGCCTTGGACCTTGTCCCATGCTCACCTTAAGTCCAGAAGACCAGTACTGTAGGTCTCTGAGAAGTGTCCGAATACAATACATGTTTTTCCTATGATAACATTCCACACCCAAAAAATGCAGTCAACTTTTGAAAACTGTCAAAATTCATAACTGGAAAAGTACTGACCTGATTCTGATGATCTTGGTATCTAAATTCATATAAAAGTATGTGCTATTTTTGGAAATTGGTGTTGGATTTCTTTGAGTGTGTGTCTCATGTACTACCCTTTGCATGTGAAATAAACGCTTAGCACTACCCTCTGATATGCCCAACTGCTTGTCCACACTACCACAAAAGAGAGCATTTTGGGTTATCATTTGTGCCTCTGTAAGCCAACTGGGGCTTGCCTGGACTCTTTACACAGTGTACCTCTTTTTTGTCCATTATATAAAGAGCCAGCTTCCTACATTTAGTATGGGTAAGAGAAATGACTACCCTGCCTGGTACTCCTCTCAATGGGGAAAGGGTCTCATAACACCCCATTCGCTCTCACCCAGGCCCTATGAGCTTCGTACCTCCCCACTGGTCACCACAGGGGTCTCCATAGTCTGTCATGGTGCACCCCTGAGGGGAAGGTCACTGCCTCCACTCCATGGCCGTGTGCTGCACCTCCTTGTTTCAGACCTCTGCCACCCGAAGCGCACCCACCTTCACGCCTCTGGCAGCCTGATCTGCCTCTTCCGCCATGGAGCCCTCTCGCCGGCTTGACTCGTGTTGTCACGGCCGGTCCTGTCCAGTACTCCATTGCCCAGGCTTCCGCTCCAACTTCTCCTTATGGCAGGTAGGCGATTGCCAGCCTGTCACTGCTTATGCAGGACCACTACTCCCCTGCTGCTGCAGGCCGCTGCAGCCTCCAAGTAGGCTATGATGGTGTCTGGGAAGTCGCCTGGCTCCTCTGCTGGGTTAGGCTCACTGTACGCCTCGGATACTGCCGAATTAGCTGGGGATGGTTACGGAACTTAGAAGAGAGCATCCAAATTATAAGTCAGAGGGAGCCGCTGGACAAAGAATTGTGCCACACCAGGAATCATAACTCACAGGGACTTGCATCCGTTATTGACAGTTGAAACAATCTGTCCTCTCCTTTTGTTTACTCAGATGACTGTACACAGTTCTATAGAACTGGATATGCACAACTGTAACAAAGAGAAGCCATGTCTGCATTCGTAACTTCAGTATTCTACTTGTCATATTCTGGTAGGACCCTTGACTTTCATTGTATGGAGTCCTGATGAGACATAAACAATACAGTATGAAACATGTCAACATACTAGTTATAAGAGGCTCCACCCGGACAAAGGAAGAAATAAGAGTAATCAGTCCTACAGAGAACCCTTTTGGATAGACAATGACCATCTAATGTAGCACAGTATCTCACCTTTATGTGACCTGATACTGGAAAACAGAAAATGGAGGCAAAGGCATTAGCAAAGTAAGGAGCTAAGACCTCAGAAGCATTTACCGATTCGGTGATGAATGTTGGAAATGCAGGATTTTGGCAGCTGGCATGTGCTGCTGTCCTTAGGAGGCATGTATGGCTCAAGTCAACCTTATTCCACCGGGAAATACAGACACTTGACTTGACATGTCCTTCCACAAACAAGCCCTCTTCTGACGTTGCGCTTCTAAGTATAAAGGCAGCTCCCTTGTTTTGGGCCTGGTAATATAGACCTAGTCATTCCACATCCATTGTGACTGCAGATCTTCACAGGCCTACAACCAATGCAGCGGGCAAAGTTGCTAGTATTACCACTTGAGCAAATCCGGCTACTGCCATGTGCATTCCTCAGGCAGAAGCCAAGGACATGAGATTTCCCACAAAACGTCAGGAACTAAGAGTGTTGCCTCACAGTTGCACTCCAAAGATCCCAGCAAGCAAGCCTGACTTCCTCAGGCTGCTCCCTCACCCTCCACCCAGTCAACTCCCATCCGACCATAAGGAAGGGCCTCTCCCAATTTGCTCCCAAATGAACCAAGATTACCACTAATTGCTGGGTACTCCAGATAGTGCAGTCTGAGCACATGCTGGAGTTCTTGCAAAGACGTCCCAGCCACCCATTCAAGAGGAAACACCATCTACACCTGGAAGAGCTTCAGAAAGAAATACTCCTTTTAAAAAGAACAATCGATAGAAGAGAAATTGAAGTGTCTATTGCAGGTTCTTCCTTTTCAGGAAGAACACGGGAGGGTGGAGCCCTATTCTGGACCTCCATGAACTCATCATGTTTCTGATGACAGTCCTTTCAGATTGTCACATGCAAGAGGTCCTTCTTTTGCTGCAAGAAAGAGTAATTTCTTTCCTCCCTGGATCTACAGTACATCTCCTTTCATGTTCTCGAACACCCAAACCACCGTCTGTATGTGTGATTTTCTGTAGCAGGGAAGCACTACCAATTGTTCCCATTTGGCCTGAAATCCACCCCTGTAAGTTTCCAAAGTGCCCCATCACTGTTGCAGTCCTTCTGTAGGGAAAGGGTCAGTAAGTATACCTGCACTTTGACGACTGGTACATGAAAGCCCCTTTCGCAAATGAGGTTCACGCCTCCACTGCTGCTAGCGTAAAAACAAATTCATCGGTTGAGTCTGACACAAAATATCTAAAAGCTTTCTATCCGTCCTGCAAGGGAAAAAAACAGTTTCCATGAGCAGTCTGGGTACGCAGCTTGGCAAGGCATCTCTCTCAGCAGAGCGGGTTGCATAGGTTCAAGCACTGCCAGCAAGTTTCTGTCGCTGAGTCTGTCTCAGTCAGGATTTATATGTCACAATGGGGGCCTAATGTTACAATGCATAATGTTAGTTTCTTTCTGCTGGCTGCGGATGAGATGCATTCAGCAAGAACTAGACTTACAGTAGCGGCAGTCAACAGGCCATGGAACTCCAGACACCTCAAGCAAGACCTACTGTGGTGGAGGCTCTGGGAACACCTCAACCAGGTCTTTCCTTCCAGTTTATAAAAAACCTTTGTAAATACAACAGATGCTTCGATGAAGGACTGGAAATCTCACATGCAAGAGCTGGCTGCAAGAGCATCTTGAAACATCCGGCCATAAGACTATGCCTTCAAGCATTACTAGTGCAACTAGTGGGACAGGCAACATGACTTCGATGTACCACATTGCCAAACATGGAGACACAAGTTCTTGACCCATGTCAGACAAGTCACAGTTGCTATTGGAATGGGCCATAGCAAGCAAGGTGGACGTCTCTGTGCAAATGCTATCTGCTGCGCTCTTTGGAATTGCCAAGAATGGTAGCGCTATCAGGATCATCTACAGCATTTCAATGGGAAATGGAGCTGTGTGGCACTGGAGCGGTTTGCCAATTTTCAGAATAAGGAATGCGTGTACTATATAAGCATGGACTGGCAACTGGGGTGCATGGCCAATGCTTTCTTGATGTTGTGGTCAAACAGCTTTGTTTACATCTTTCCACAGTTTACCCCTCCCTCCCAGAGTGCTAAGGAAAGCCTAGCGGAGCACTCTTCATTGACTCTGAATTGCCTCATCATGGCATCATCATCAAACCAATTCTGGTATACCAACCTAGTGCCACTGTCTCAATAACCACTGATTTAACTAAATAACCACCTCAATGTCTTCTCCGAGCACTATGGCTGAGTCCTCCATGACAACTTGAAGTCTCTGAATCTGATGGCTGGGTTTCTCGCCCCCTAAAATTTGGCAATCTTGACATTACCTCAGATTGCAGGGCAACAAGAACTTACACAAAGCTAAGTGGAAACGCTTCTGTGTGTGCTGCCAGAGAAAGACTAAATCCCATTTCTATGCAACCCCTTCCAGTGCTGCCATACCTGCTCCAGCTAGCTCAGTAAGGTCTCAAATATTCCATAGTTGAAGTTCAAAATATTCCACAATTAGAGTTCATTGGGTCGTAGTATCAATATTTAGGCGAACAGAGGGTGGCATATCACTGTTTTTCCAGAGAATCGTCCAGCTTGTCATTGAAGGCCTTTGAGAGGCTTTCCACCTGTTTGACTCTCCCTGATGCTGTGCTCGTAAAACAGTCATCCCACCACTGATGCTACCACCCTTTGAGCTGATCTACAAAGCACACCTCAGAAAATTCACATGGAAATCTGTTGCTCTTATCTCCGCAAGAAGAGTGTGAATGCTCCAAACCTTCACAATAAAGAAAGCCTACATTTATTTCACAGAGGGTCAGAATACCTTGTGTACTAGACCCAACTTGATGTCAAGAGTTCCCTTGCACTTCCACCTGAATGAACCTGTCATTCTTTGTTCTTTCTTTTCAAAATCCAACTAGATTTACATAAAAAGCTTTGCATTCATTTGATGTATGCAGATACATCAAACCGGGACAAAAAAGTGCATTCATCTCGTTTGGCCATCCAGGGAGGCAGGGTATTGCCTCCTGGCTTTCACTCTTCAACACCAACAGTAGTTTCCTATTGAGCAATCTGAAGGTACTCAATAATAGCAGCAGACAAGCCACTGGTGTGCACGCCACCCGCGTCCGCACCACTTCAGATAACACATCCGTGACCTGCACCCAGAAATGTCTCACCTGTGGCAGTTCCATGCCAGATGCATGAAATCAAACCCACATTGGGTACAGTTAGAATCTCCTTTTAGCCCATACTTATATAACTGCACTGGGGTGTAATACATTTGATTCACAAATTTAAACTGGATCATCCTTAAATTACAGTTTGATGTCAACATACTTAATTGCGCAAAACAAACCCTCCATTATTCCTCCCCTATAGGCTGTTCCAGCACTGCATTCCATTTCTCCAATGATTTCCCACCATCCGGATTTTCATGTTTTTGTGCAACAACATATACCTTGGTGATAAGATATTGTCTAGTTGTGCTAGCTAGCAGACTCTGTAGTGCCATAAGAATGGGGGGTTCGCTGTGAAACTGCAGGTTGTGGGCCAGGATTTCTGCTCTAAGTCGATAGTATAAGAATGTGAATTGCGGGGAATTGTCTCTGTTTGCCGCAGCATCTGATATTGACAAAAACGTGCCATTTGTATATAAATCACCCTTATTGTTCAAGCCCGCCTCGCGTAGTGTCGGAAGTGGTTTATCTTCCTGTGTAACTGTTATGTCTGGATGGTGTAGTAGAGGCATCGCTGGGGCATATAACACTGGTGCGCCAAACGATGAATATGATATGTAATGTATTTATGTTAGTTTGAGGGATCCGAGTACGGTTATATGGAAGGATAGCTGTCAAGGGTATCGGGGCAGCGTCATCATGTTCGATTGCCACATGAGGTATAACGTCATTAACCGCGCACCTGAAGTGCGCAAAGTGAGCTTGTTCGCACAGATATACCAGATTTTTGGTGCCTCACCGCATTCCTCTTAAGTGCCTTTAGGTCCAAGGATTGAGGGGAGCTTCAGTTGGTTCACCATCAACTGATCCGTCCTCAGCTCCAGCTGTGTGTCTCTAACTTGAAATGAGGTTGACGCTTTTTACCACATCAGTGCTGCCAGTGCCACAAACGATGCCTCCCTCGATGCCACCTCTGGTGCCACAACCAATGGCGATACCGGCTTCACTGGCACCGCAAACAGAGCTGATAGCATTGTTAGGCTCAGAGATACACACTGTACTGCTGAGAGCTCGACAGTATGCCCAATCATAAGTGGACACTGGGGATGATGATGGGGACAGTGACGATCATTATGATGATGGCAATCTTTTTGACCTGCAGGAGGCCCATGGTCTGGACACTTCCTCATGCATTGGTCTCTCCTCACCAAACTCAGCTATGGCCACTAAGGAATCTGCCTCCTTTTCATCAGTCATTCGGAGAGCAGCAGAGATTCTTGACATTAACTAACCCACCCAAGAAGTCAAGACTAATATAGTTATTGCGGTTCTCAACCCAGCCTAGTCCACCTAGGAATCTCGCCTCCCATTTAATGAATCTTCTATGGATATTCTGGTAGGCACCTGGGGAAAAGCCAGGATCTTGTCCTCAAGTTAATCTGCAGGTGGTGAAAGGCGCAGGCCTGCTTCCAGAGAACTGGACTTCCTCTTGCAACACCCCACTCTGGGGGGCCTTGCATTCAGTAGTCCCGTAAACCCCAGTGCATTCCCTACCACACAACCTGAGATGGAGTAAGGCTACCGCCCACTCAGCAGGCTTCGCGTTGACGGTTCCGCAGTTCCCCCGACAGCAATGGCCCTTTAAAGGCCTTAGAAGGGTTACCTGCAGAGGCAAAGACAATACGTGCCTGAGCAACAACAAGCCTCCCATACCTTTGAAATGTAGAGGCTGGGGAGCGCTCTGACAGTCACCACAAAATCTCTTTAGATCCCCCTGTGCAGGTCACGATCGTCCAGATATACCTTTCACCTAACGTCTGATCTATGGACGCTTCAGATTGTGGAACATGGGTATTCTCCTACCCTTCCTCTCTTGTCCCCTGAACATACCACCCACACCACCACAATAACTTCCAGACGATCACTTGTCCATACTCCACAGAGAGATTTTGGCCATTGGAGCGATAGAGAGGGTGACTGTATCAGAGATCGGGAGACATCCTCTCCTTCAATGAGCACAGTACATTAAGGCTATGACCCTGATGTTTCAGCCTTTGACCTGGGTCTCAGTGAGAATGGCTCTGAGGCTTCTTGACCTCTTGGCTTCCTGCATCCTGTTTGTGGACTACACCAGAGGGCCACATGCGGGCTCTGGAGTGGGATCTTCCGTCTCTATTGGCCCAGCACCAAGGGAACCTTTTAGGATTCAATTGAGGCATTGTAGGAGACTGCAAAAGACTTCCAGTGGAAGGAAGCCAACGAATCGGACGAGTAAGGCAAGCAGCCAGAAAGCAAAGGGACCAAAGGGAGCCCAAGGGACAGCAGCGTCTTCAAAGAAGCCTCGCCTGGAAACTCACGACAAATACAAGTTCCAGAATGCAGAGCGTCGGCATGTTACAAAAAATAACAAAAAGAGAATCTGACTTAGGACCCAATTTATATGTTGGTGGAGTGGGACATTCTGTCAAGACCTGAGGGGTGAAGAAGGACCCTACCCGTCTGGAGGACGCTGGGGGGGTCGCGCCGTCAGTTTACTCCCGCCGCCGGTGCCACCACCAAGCCCGGCCGCTGTGGGGAGGAACTACGGTTCCCAGCGACCCCTGCGCCGGATCCCCGATGCCCACTTCCTGGCTTGCGCGCCCGGAGGCGAATAAACTCTCGTGGCTCCCTCCGCGTCGCGGACGGCGCCGGGCGGAGCCATTGGACGACAGAGGACAGGACAGGCCATACCCCTTGGTCGTTAACATGGGGAAACGCAAGCTATTGAGACAGGAGCATGACTGTGAAGGTAAGAAAGCAAAGGTGGCTAAGAAACAGGATACGATAATCGCTTACCTAACCTCTGCCGTGGGGGCTTTAAATGAGGAAATTGCTATTGCTGAAAAGGAATTAGGCCTGGGTGCTACAGATACATCTCCCACCGTGTTAGACCAGGCTCTACCACCAGTTTGTGTCCTCCCTATCCCTCTTGAGCCTGCTGCTGTCATCATACACCCACCTCAGGTTCCCATACCCCCTCAAGAAACACCGTCTATGGATCAAGAGAATCATGGACAAGCACCAGTTCAAGGGCATAGAGATCGCAAGGGGATGAAGGGAAAACGCAGGCACGTAAAAAAGGGCAGCAGGAATAATAAATCTACCCTGGATCCGGACCTACCTGACAGAGCTGAACTGAATACAAACGATAAAAGGTCCTTGGACTACTTGGCTGATATAGTGAAGGGGATGTTTGAGTCTCGTTTGGAGACGGCTCTCGTAGCCATTGCCAAGGATATTGTGGACACCCTAAACTCCTGTGTACACAAACTATTGGACAAATGTAAACACATTGATAATTTCATAAAGGAGTCTAAAGCAGATCCCTGTAGGCCAATGATCTTGAAGGACTGGGGGGCAAAACCTAAAACACTTTCTAGGCCGTGTGTAGTAAATGAAATACCTGGGGGGCAAATTTGTGAGGACAGAATTGGTCCCAGAGATTGACAGGTAACCATAGGTGGGCAGTCTGGTCCTCCTGTAATTGCACAACCTTACATAGGGGACCAGAAGACCAGTTTCCCACCGACTACTCTCAGCAAACCTACCGTGAATAGGAACCGTATTTTGAATCTTCCACCAGATGCGGCACCCTTAGTAGCAGTCCTAACTGGAATTCCTCCCCTGAAACCCGGAATGGAAGAAACTGATTATGATCTGTTGACTAGGGCACAAACATGGTGTTCCCAATTTTGTAGTGGCGGAGATGATATTTCTAAGAATATCATCTCAGCATGGCGGGCAGAGTGGGTAGGCAGGCGGCGAAAATGCTTACCAGGGGACTGCGTGGTTAATAACCACAATGTTGTGAACAGAATGTTCTGGGATGGGTCTGAACTCACGGGTACATGCATCAGGCCTTTACCACTGGGTTACTTTTATCCACTCCAAACTGATATTCAGAACAATAGGTCGGCCCCCCGTCCCACCAGTGGTTGTACTATAGGGAGGTCTCATATAAACAATTGTTCCTACCAGGCTAGACAGGCTAACCCTAGGAAAGGGGGGTTGGAATACAGTTCCCCTCAGTAAAAAATCATCCCCTGTCAATGATAGCAGTACACATATACCCTTAGAAAATAGATTTATCCCACTGACAAATATGGAAACAAATGACTGACTAGTTAATCATGACTCAATTAATGAGGATAGAAGATCGAGGTCAGGTAGCAGATGCTCACGAAAGATTTTAAGTTGGAACATTGCAGGTCTAAAAAATAAATGTAATGATGCATCATGGATTAATTTCATTCAAGGCCATGACATAATAGCCTGTCAAGAAACCTGGGACTTGGATAATAGCTTTTGCTTAGATGGCTTCTCCTCCTTTTTTGTGAAGGCTGTCCCAGGCTTGGCGGTCGACCCAAGGGAGGTTTGCACTTGTTGACCTCACTAGACCTGGTAGGATCATTTAAAAAGCTTGACTTTGCCTCTGATAATCTATTAATTGTGGAATGTGGTGGCTCCAACCACACCACTATTTTGTTAATTAAATTTTACAATGTTTTAGAGAGAGAAACACGTAACTTTCATCTCAGCGCTGTAGAGCGCTTCTTAGACGAATATAAAAGTCTGCATAGCACTTCATTCGAAATCGTGTTAATGGGAGATTTTAATATTCACCCTTGCAGATGGGATTGTCTGGCGGAACAGCAGATGGGCCCCGTTGGGTCCTCCGCCGTACATTCTGAACACACTCAACAGGGGGAATCCCTGGAGGCACTGCTAGCCAGTTTTAACCTTTTTGAGGTAGATGGGTTTAGGGTTGAAGAGAGGATAGCGACATTCAAAGGGAGAGAGTCTGGTACCATCATTGATTATATATTTGTTTCCGTAGGCCGGATTTCTGTAGTTACCTCATACAAAGTTCAGGACTCGGCATATAGTGATCATAACCCCCTTATCCTGGAGCTGGATCTAGGGGATGTAATAATCAGACAAGATACCACTGGTATGACTACAAACACCCTGAAACTAAAAGATCAGTTCAGGAGACTTAACTGGGCAAAGATAGTTCCTGACTCGTTTATACAATTCGAATTGGCTGATGTTGAAAGGGCAATTGTGGACACATCAAAAAATAAAGCCCCGGGCCCTGATGGGGTCCCAGCAGACTTATACAGGACTCAACCTACTCTATGGGCCAGGGTCCTTACAAATGTTTTTAATTCAGTTAGCACTAAAGGCTTACCCCCCATCCTGGTCTACATCAACTATAATACCGGTGTTCAAAAAAGGCCTGAGATGTGACCCCTCCTGTTACAGACCAATTTCCTTAATCGACTCTGCCGTTAAGATCTTAGGCAGAGTGATTCTTTCAAAACTGGAGGATTGTCTGAAAGATGGAGGGGTCCTCTCTAACCTTCAGTATGGGTTTCGTGCAAAAAGAGGCACATTAGACCAATGCCTCAATTTGCAGATGCTCATCAGTAAGTATACTCAGGCGAAGGATGGCATGCTCTATATGGGGTTCATGGACCTGTTATCGGCCTTCGACCTGGTAAATCGGGGGAAACTTTGGGAAATCCTGAAGAATCTGGGAATTGATATATCCTTGGTGAATTATCTAGATACTCTTCACCGAGGACTGAAGGCGAACATCCGTGTTAACAGGGAAGGGGGGTGTACCCGCCACTTTGACTCTAAGCGGGGGGTAAGGCAGGGGTGTATCCTGGCCCCTCTGCTTTTTACCCTCTACATAAATTCCCTAGATAAACATCTGGAAACGGCCTCCCAGGATACCCCCCATGTGGGTAACTCTGCAGTTCCGGTCCTCCTCTATGCAGACGATGCGGTACTGCTGGCCCGCACAGGACTGGGGCTGCAGAGACTTTTAGATTCTTTTGGTGGCTTTATGGATCATTAGATCTGAGGGTGAATAGTAAGAAATCCCATGTCCTGGTGGTTGGAAAACGGCTAAAATCATACAAAACACTGCCCTTTTCCTGCAATGGTGTAGTTCTATCTATTGTCCCAGTATTTACGTATCTTGGTGTCATTTTTGACTTAAAGGGAAGCTGGGCCCCTCAAATAAATGCAAAATGCTTAGCGGTCGCAAGATCGTCCTCTGCCCTAATGGACTTTGCAAGGCGGTTGGGATCTAGGCCTATGGAGGCACTTTTATCTATTTATAAATCTAAATGCCTTTCTATAGCGCTGTACGGGGCCTCACTATGGGGCTATCTGCAACAGGATAAATTACAAAAAATTGAGAACAAGTTTTTAGGGATCCTGTTAGCTGTCCCTCAATCCACGCCTGTGTTTACATTACATACTGAGTTGGGACTGAGCTACATCTCCGATCTTATACGCTTAGCCCCAATAATGTGTTGGGCTGAAACTTGGATAAACAAGGAGATTTCACTGAATCATGCTATTTTAAAAGATGTAATGGCACTTGAAAAAGCACATAAAATACCCTGGTTATCTTATATTAGAGATGTCTTTGCTAAATTGTGGCGGCCTGAGCTTTATTATTCCCCGCATCTGTTGCAAAAAAGTGATCTGAAGTGGATAAAGATGAATTTTATGAGAATGGTTGAGCAAGAGCGGGAAAATGTGGACATGAATAAACCTCTCGTCAGATCCAATTATGTTTTAAAGACTACTCCACATCTAGAACCATACCTCAGAATTGTATCAATACCACATCACTGACATCTCTTAATTAGATTTAGACTAAATATTGTTCAGTATACTCTGGGTATTTCATATGTGTGGGGGAAACCAGACCCTACACCCCCCTGTAGTTGTGATAACGTCTCTCCCCAAACCCTTTTGCATTTCATTATGTTTTGTCAGCACTATTCCGATATCAGGAAGCAACACCTAGTGCCACTGTTAAGAGAAGCAGGGTTTACCCAAGTCAAACCTGCACTGCTGTTTTTACAACTGTTAAGCACTCCGAAAGTGATGTTTGGGGTTGCTAGCTTCCTGGTGGCTGCTGTACGTAATAAGAACAAGAGAGTGGCATTTAGAGACTTGGAGAAGTGATCATATCCCTCTGTTAATGAATTTTGGTATTTTTTATTTTTAGATATGCCCATTAACACCAATTGCTTTTGTGTAACCTTTATATGTTATATGCATAATACTGTATATTAATCATGATAATATTTTAATGTTTTTAATATTTTTGTATAATGTACTTCCGTGACTGCTTTTATGATTTTTATTAATCGAAATAAAGTGCTATTGACTTGACTTGGACTTCCAGTTGTGGCTGCTCGACCACAGTTAGACCGGTGGCAGGCCCTACCCCACATAAAACTAACAGTCATGATGGATTCATTGTTGCTGTGTTGGGGCGGTTATCTGGGAGAGGTGGAGATGAGGACTCTCGTCTCTAGTGAAGACTTGCCTCCATATCACCCTGCTGGAGATGCGAGCGATTGGCTTGCTACTGAAAGCAGTCCTCCTGACCAAGTGGGAACAGGTATAGGTTCTAATAGACAACACAACCACCATGTGGTACTGCAACTAAGAGGGCAGTGTGGCGTCGTAGGCCTTCTGCCAGAGGTTTTACTTCTGTGGAAGTGGTTGAACACTCACTGCGGGAAACATCCTAAACCACGACGTTTCAACCACGACTCACCTGAACAACGTGGTGCGAACAACGAATCCTGCTCAACAACGAACGGCTGAACAACGAAGGTCGGAACCACGACTCACCTGAACAAGGGGGTGGGGGGTTTGGGGGGACTCCCCCCACAAATACAATTAAAAAAATATTTATAGTTAGAATTATAACGTAAAGAATAAAATCGTAAAAGTTACGTATCAAAAACAGCAAAGGTTTATGAAGAAAATGATTTACATAAAAATTACCGGTTTATGACAGGCGATGGCAGTGTTGCATTGATTTAAACAATTGTAAAAGCTTTCGAATCAAAAAAAGAATATGATCAGTGTGCTCGTATTTGAAAAAATAAAGTAACTAATATTTTTTTTTAAAAAGGCATACATTGAAAAAGTGACATTAAATATTATTTATTCGTGGTTTAGGGAGTAGTGGTTTAAAATGTAGTGGTTTAGAAATGATCGTTGTTAAACATTCGTGGTTTAGGAAGTCGTGGTAAAGAGTGTAGTTGTTTAGTCATACAATCCTCACTGCATCTCCCTAGTCTCCCAGCATCTGGCAGGTTCTTTAAACACCAGGATTGAGGACCTGAGCTGACGTTACGTAGCAGATCACGTCTGACAGTTACACTTGGAAGTGGTACAGGGAATCTTTTCACAGTGGAGAAAACCCTGGCTCGTTCTTTTTGCCTGGCATAGAACATGCAGTGTCCAGGCTTTTGTTTCTTGGAGTTCCCAAGGCAGTCATACCTCAGAGGCTCCTTTCGTCAGCATTGGGAGACTGGATTTCTGTACACCTTTCTATCTCTCCCTCTCCTTCCCAGAGTGCTGAAAAAGATTGAGAGACCAGGCCCAAGTCATCATAGTGGTTCCAGACTGTGTGAGAAGGGTATGGTACCGGGAACTTCTTGCCATGAGCTCATGTCCTCTGATTTGGCTGCGCCTTTGAGAGGACCTCCTGCCACTGCAGTAGGGCGGAGAGTTGGACCCGGACCTGCACAACATACTCCTCCATGAGTGGGGTGCGAGCAGTGACAGTTGAGGGTTTTCGATCTCCCTCCCTAAGTGGTTAGTATAATCTTGGGCTTGGCGCCAAATCAGTTTATGCACAATGCTGGGAGAAGTTTATTGTCTGGTGTTCTTCCTGTGTAATTCTACCACTTACCGCACAGCTATTGGATGTTCCCCTGTTTTGTTTAACTGTTGACACAGAAAGATTTTGCTGTGCTGCAGACTAAGGTTATCTTTTAGCCTTTTCGGTCTTCTTACGGTTATCAGATGAGCCATCCCTCTTCAAGTCCCCTATTGTGATGTGGGACTGACCCATGTGTCCCTGCCAATACCTTTGTGAAGTTTTCAGATTTTGTCTGGCACCTGGGTAAGATTCACACGGTGAGGAATCTTCAGTGAGATAGAATCTCCAACAGAAAGAGCATTATTGAAGTTAAGTAAAATATTTGTCTATTGCTGAGTAATCTACTAGCCGCCGCACACATGATGTGGATGAGAGTGCGCTTGTTTAAATGCCCCGATGGGCAGCATGTCCAGCAGCATCTGATCTCTTTCTGATTCCCCTATTTAGGGAGAGTGTGTATATTTTTCTCCCTAGCATTTCTCTGCACTCCTGTTACAACATATGATCAAACGCAATACTCTCCTTTGACGTGTTCAAAAACATTACTACATAATACATTCATGACCCCGTTAGTGTGGAAACCAAAAAGCGTTAGCAAGGTCATTCTGCCGGAAAACCCTTAACTCGTTGCTTCAATTAACGTAGTGAAAAAATGTATTTAAAATTCACTTTGCGCTAGGGCAACATAGAACAGAAGGCATGTGGCAATCTTTCACACAGAAAATAAATCCTAAATCTGCTTACTTGCACAAATGAAGCAAGGAACCCACTCATTTTAAGGCTTCATTTTGGAGTCTGTTGCTAAATAAAAGCACCCATGCACAACTAGAAACATATTAGCATAGATCAAGGCCTATGATATTTGAACATTAGAAAATCACACGTAGGAGACTGCTACATAACCAATTGACAGTAAAATATTTATGTAACTTACCCACGTTCATGAGAAAATGCTGTGCTTTGCCATAATGCAAATACAATTTTAACTATATTGTTGACTTCATGGGTGCATATCCCCTGATGAGTGTTATGTTATGCATTAGTATTGAAAATGCCACAAAACCTGTAAGGCTACTAAACATGTTATCTCAATAAAATTAATTTCTGTGAATACTTTGTCCTGCAGACTCCTCAACTCATAAATATCTTTCAGGCACCAGACTGGATCATGAAATCTTATTTTCACCAGCAAATTTCCAGGGGCACCTGGTGGCACTAGGTAAATCCTGTTGTGGCTCTTGTCTGCCCAGGATGTGATGAAACTGGCCTATATAAGGCACTGTCTGGCATGCTTGCATCAGTTCTTATTTTTCTGTTCCTTGCCAATGTGAGTCTGGAGCTGAGCTCCTTAGCGATTTTTGACAGTAGTTAGATCAAATTGTCCCCTCATAAAGTCTCTGGGTTCAAACCCTATAGATGAGGTTGAAAATAAATGGCCTTGTATGACATCCAAGACCTCTATATGTGGCATAAGGGGTCTGACCACAAGGTGCTTGTGACTACTGCACCCCCATGCACACAAATGCCATGAGGGAATTGGAGACCGAGTTGGTTTTGGCTCGGGTTTATAAGAATATCCCTAAACATTCCCTTTGTCAGGTAAGTCTCCTAACAGGGAGCAATCCCCCAAGAGATCATCCCCCTCAAAAAAACTGAGAAAGTGCCTTAGGAATTGAAAGTCCTTTTCTTTGAGGAAACTGACCCACTCCCAGGAGTGTATGGGAACTCAGTGGCATCATTCCTTGATGCTGGTCTCTTCCATCATTAGCCTCCGAGCTGATTCTGGTTCTCAAATAACTTAAACCATTGTTTGTGGCACCATTTGCTGATCTTTTCCTGGTCAAGACCCTTTGGCAGGGAATTTTGGATTTCGTCATGACTGCCCTGCATCCCTGTGGTTTTGGGAATTCAGACTCCGTTCCTCCGCAGGTTCCGGCCTCTGTACCCATTCGAAAGTAGTTTATGCCCACTAAGATGCTAGCTTAGTTGTCCTTAGGAGCAATTTATTTTTCTGCTGCTCCTTCGCACCGCGAGTCCAAAGGACATAACTCCATGGCCTGAAATTGTTTGACTTACTCCTTGGATGCTAAGTTCATGCTTTGTGCGAATTGCCAACGATCTGTAGTAACCCTTCCTGGCCACATGATAAACCCCTTTGATTTATTGAGCAGCGGTTGGAGGCGTTCATACAGATTTTTAATTTAACTCCGTATTGGCGTCTGTGATGATCGATCACTGGCTTGTTTGTTCCCTCTCCACAGGCTTCCGAGGAAATGTCTATTTGGCCTTAATGAACATGCCCTTTGATGGTGAGAAAGCGGACTCTTCTCTAGAACAATTGAAAAATGGTGGTGACATGGCATACTTGTTGTCTATCCTTCCCGGCCAAACACCTCACTAACAATATTTTGGGGCTTTTCCAGGAGCCACCCTTTACGTCATTGACTATCATTCAAGCCATCCTAGATTCCACAGCAGTTCTTCCAGTTCAAATGAGGGAAAACTGGCCCCATGGGAGGCCAACAGTAGCAGCAGCTTCCCTATCTTCTGCTGGATTTGCTCCCCCCTTTCTATTTCCTGGATTTGCCCATCTTCTTCCACCAGATTTCAGGCGGTAATTACAAGGGATCTGTGGATGCTCCAGCTTATCCTGCAGTCTCCACTTTCTGTTTACTCACCCAGAACTACCACTTTCTGTAAGGTAGCCTCAATTTTGGAGGCAACTGTTCCCTTCATATCGCACAAATGGGCCATATAAAAGTTACCCTTGGGGGAGAGAGGCATAGGATTTTACTCCCTTTTTAGGGTGGGGTAAGGGAACAACCATTGACTATATTTTTTTTATCAAGGTCGATGGGAGATTGGGTTAGCTCAGGCGATGCCCTTTCCACCAGTTCTAGTGATCACACCCTATAGTGTTTGGACTTACAATACCATTGGGTGAAGCAAGTGTCACTAACCCTGGTTTAACTGGGATGGAAACTGTAGATAAGGGGCATGGATTTAGGTGGCGTACTACCCAGACCCCTGAGTTACTTAAGTCCCTTGTTGTGGCTAATATGGACCTACTAAGGAATCCACTGCTTGGGATTGATCCTCCAGATGAGGTCTTGGAAACTTTTGGGACTCTTACCAACTCTATTAAGGAGATCTTGAAGAGCCTCTCCGCCCCAGTGAAGCAAATGAAATCCTGGTGGTTTGATCAGGAGTGTAGGTTAGCAAATAAGCGGTTACGGAAGGCCCTTCAAACCAGGCCAATAAGTAAACCAGACGTTATTCTGGCAAGATCAAGATACAAGGAGGCTTTACAACATAGGAAGAAAACACTAAGGGAGGAATCATGGGATAGACTAATGATCGCCTGTGCCATGGGGGGTTCCATGGGATTCTAGCAAATAGTTAGGGGTAAAGATTTGCCCTCACATGTTGACGGTGACATAAGTAATATAATCTCACCAGGTCATTGGCTACAACGCTTTTCAAATATTTATTCGGTGGACAAAAGTAAACCCAAGGAAAGTGCTGAGGATATACTTCAGTTTCCCATACCTCTAATATTCGACTTCGAGGAAGTAAGAGAGGTGATTAGGACTAGTCCAGCCAATAAGGCTCCTGGCCTGGATGGAATCCCAATGGATTTATGCAAACAAAATATTCAATTTTGGGCCCCTTTGATAACTAATAACCTTAATGGAGCTGAAGCAAGAGGAATACAAAAGTATTGGAAGTGTGCCACAATAGTCCCAGTTTGTAAAAAACTGAACCGCCAGAACCCTTGCTCTACTGACAAATCTCCTTGCTTAATTCAATCTCAAAGGTGGTCGGACAAGTTATTCTGGGGAGGTTGGAGGAATAGGCTCATACTAGTAATAACCTGAGTCCAGTACAATATGGCTTCAGGGAGGGGAAGGGAACTATGGAGCAATGCCTAAATCTATAGTTGATGATAGGTAAATATGTGGTGGTAAAGAAAAGTACAAACCATTTAGTGTTCATGGACCTGAGCAGTGCTTTCGACCGAGTTAATAGGTCAAAGCTGTGGTCTACATTATCTGAAATGGGATTGCCACAAACCCCGCTGGATTTTCTGCGATCAATGCACTCGGAGATAGCAGCAACTGTTAGATTTCGCCAGAAGGGGGAGTGAACGGACTCCTTTAACCTCCCTAGAGGTGTTAGACAGGGTTGAGTACTGGCCCCCCTCCTATTCCTATTATACATTAATGGCTTGAATAAATTTTTGACAGAAAACAGTAAGGATATGCCCAGGATAAATTTTGATTTCGTCGCGTCTCTGTAGTATGCAGTTTTATTATCCCGCACATCTAATGGTCTAAGGGGCTTGGTGGATAAGTTTGTAAACTTTATGAATGATCTAGATACCAATATTCCCAAAACCCATATTATGATCTGCGGGAAGATCACTTCTAAAGTTAGGCCCATATGTATTAAGGGTAAAGTAATGTCGCAGATTAGTTCTCTTCCATACCTAGGAATCACTTTTGACCAACATAGAAACTTGAGCCCATGTATGGCTGATAGAGGCCAATGTTTTACCAAGCTTGTGGTGCTCTTTTTAAGTTTTCTGCCTCGATAGGCAATAAACCTATAGTTCCTCTTTTACAGATCTATAGGATGAAATTTCTGCCAGTTCTTATGTATAGTGCAGCCATCTGGGGCTATCGTAATTGTTTAAAAATACAGAGAGTGTAGAATAGATTCTGTTAAACTACTTGGGGTTGGTCCCGCAAGTCCTAGTACCATCATGCATGAAGAGTTGGGTCTTAGATTTGTTTAAGATGCTGTTAAAATAGCTCCATTACTTATCTGGATCTCTGTCTGGACTGGGAATCACACAGCCTTTAAAAGAGAAGTAATTAAGGACTGTCGTGGATGTGATCTGGGGGATAAGATACCATGGCTGGCATATATTTAAAAATCTGTCTGACGAAATAGGACATTCCGAATTGAATATGCTCCTCAATCTATTGTTAAAGCAGATGGGAAAAGGATAGAGGGGAAATATATGATACAAACTATGGAAATACCGGAATCTAGGGCCCTGGAAAGAACAATAGCAAGAGCCTGTAAGATAATATAAACTACTCCAGGCCCAAAAAGCTCTATCTTACCTTTATAATAAAAGACCCTAGTCACAAGGTTTCGGTTGGCCTCAATAGGGTGCAGTCTCTGCTTCCCTCCTCGTCAATATGACAGTAATTCTATTTTGACGTGTCCTTGTGACGGAACCTCTGTACAAACCATGGTCCACTTGGTTTTATTTTGTCCGACATATTACTTCCTGCAAAAAAGAGATTTGTCTCCTATTTTAAAATATAAGGGCTTTTACCAACATAGACCAGCTTTTTTGCACTTTCAATTACTATCTGATTCAACTATTATTTTAGCTGTTGTGTCTTTTATAAAATGTGCCTTAAAATGAATGCTGCTATATATGCCTAATTGTTCTTCCCCCAATACCCAAGTATGCTGCTTCTTGTATATTGTAGTTTTAAAGAAAATGTTAGATGTAATTTTTTATATCTTTTTTTACTTTTTTTAAATTGTTTTATGGTCATTTTTAGGATGTAAATTATACTGTCAAAGACGTTTTGTTTGTACTTTTATGATTATTAATTAATCTAATAAAGAAATATTGAATTGATTTGAACTCCCTTTTCTTAGTCCCAGAAATGCCTTATTTTTGGACTTTGCGCTCCTGAACCTTTTTGTGAGTCAGGACAGGTTCAAAATGTTGTACTGGAGTAAGGTCCTACTCACCCTAAATGTTCAGAATTAGATGATATATTTTTCCTCTTTCTATTCTTCCTGCTAGTAGTGGTATTCAAGCACTGCCAATTTGTGGTACTGTTATGCGATCTTTCAAACTCCCCACACGTCTTCACCAGAATGCTGACTGTGGTTGAGGCTTCACTTTGGAGGCTAGGTATTTCTGTACTTGAACCACTGGCTGGTAAAGGCAGAGATCCTGCACTGGTCACGTCCCACCTGTAGTGCAGCATAACCCTTCTTCACTGCCTAGGCTTCTCCATCAACCTTCTTCATAAGTCCCACTGTATACCTGCTCAGAGACTGGGCTTCCTTCGTACGCTGCTGTAGAATATGAGCCTTTCCTGTGCCTCAGACGATCTTGGCTATTCAGGACATGATTATGATGTTTCTGAATCCGATTCATATCTTGGCTTACCCAGTCCTTTGTCTGCTTGGTGTGCTGGCCTCATGCATTCTGTTGGTGCCTAAGGCCATATGATGAATAAGATATACCTTAGTGGAAGCTGTGGCTTTAGCATGAGAGGTAGTCTCTTGGCTCAGCTAAAAATCTTTCATATATGTGTAGACTATCCTGCTTTAGGTTTAAACCTATAATAACTGTTAAAACCCCATTGAAAGGGAAATGGCCCTCACCAGTGTAAACATATAAACATTGTTAAACACATGCACAACCACAAACTAAAATGCTATTCAAACAAAGGTGAGACAGATGAGTCATCTGAAGGGGTCAACAAAATGCAACTTTGTTATACAAGATAGCTGCAAGAAAGATTAGTCTAAGATTATTTTCCTTAAGTTTTGTGTTTTTAGGGATGTCACTAACATATTATTTCACCTTCCTTTTGTTTCCTCCAGCTTAGTGTGCTTGTATTGAAGGTTCAGGATTTAGAAGCATGTTTTAGGTGTGATTTAATTGTTTTATACATTTTAGAGAATCTGGGAATAGCTCTTTTGGTAGTGTTTAATTATTTCACTAATTGGTGAAGTGAAGAGCTATCACATTTACACATAGACAAAAAAGGGGCAAAACCCTTTCATTCATCAGTCCCCTTTACTAACAAGTCAGCATTGATAACAGGTCACCTGCCATATACCCTAGGCTTTAAACATTCATGCAAGTTGTAGTGCTGTGGGGAGGTTGTAGCAGTTTCTACTGGTATATTCAGTGTCTGTGTGGGCCGCAATACGGTGTTCCTTCATATGAGGCTGACTGGTCTCTCTGTGTGTTTCTTCGGGTGTATTCTGGGTCGTTTGGTCTATCTGGGCCTGTACGGCATGTAGGTGGTTCGTCGCGTGTTGTCTGTTTGAATTGGTGTAGGAGTTGAGCCCATTCCATGGATATATGATGTTTACATGTCACTTCTTCACTTCCAATTGCTTCATCCTCTGCTGCGCCCCATTTATTCACTGCCCCCACCCAGGCCGCCACAGGGGCTCCCGCCGGGGTCCTCTAGTACATGGCTATTCCTCTTGTTGCCATCAGTAATGCCAGGGACATGAAGCGTATCTGTACCTTGTGTGTCTTCTGCCGGCAGAAAACTCCCAATGTGCAAGCCTTCCATCCGCTCATGTCTGGTAGGCCCATAGTTTTCCACAATGTCTCTTGTACAAAGCTCCAGTATGATTGCAATATGGGGCAGCTCCAAAACGTGTTGAAAATTTGCCTCAGGGGCTCGGCAGCGGGGGCACAGGAACTGGGTGTCTGGGTAATATCGTTGGAGACGTTCTGGCGTTAAATATGCTCTATGTAGGATGTAAAACTATGTTTTTAAAGCGAGCATTTCTGGATACCTTTTTGGGGTATTCTATTGCTTGTTCCCACTCTTTGTCATGTAATGGCCGTCCTATATCCTCTTCCCATGTTTGTCGCAGTGGGTCCAGTGAGTTGACTAAGTTCTACGACAGCTTTGTAGAGCCAGGTGACTAAGTGTCTGCCTGCCCCATGTGCAGGATGGTGTGTATTACTGGATGTGTTGCGGGTTCCCCTTCGGTTAAATTCCAAAAAGGCCAGTAGCTGGAAATAATTTGTCTATGTAGTAGGAATTTCCCTGGGGGAAGGTCATAGTCCTTCATTAATTGGTTGTACGGACGTAATTGTCCGTCCTGGAATAAGGATTCCATCTCGGTCAGCGAGTGATCTATCCACACCTCTAAGGTCCGGGCTGTATAATATTTCTTGCTCCTTGGCTGTCCTGTCAGTGGGAGCAGTGGAGAGTATGTATGTATGTATGTATTGCGACTTATATAGCGCACGTATCACCCGAAGGTATCAAGGCGCTTGCTTAGGGAACCCGTCCTGGTATTCCCCTGTGAGATACCCCGGCAGGGTATCCACAAGGTGAAAGCCAGGCATCCCACCGCGAGGGGCCGTAGTGGAGATTAAGCAAGCTATTGCCCAGAGTCGCAGAGTGTGACCCCGTGAGTCGAGTAGGCACCGGAGCGAGAATTGTCGAGTCCGTGGAATTTTGAGCCGGAGACCTGCCGAGGCGGGGAATCGAACCCTGGTCCACGGCCGATCTCAGCTTCCGGGTCTGCCGCCTCTAACCACTGAGCCACGCTTCTCCACAGAGAAGATGGGCTTCCCCGCGGACATGCTATGGATCCTCTGCATACATGTGCAGCCTATTGTTACCTGTAGTGGGTATGTTTGTGTGGGTTTAGTGCCGGGTAGTAATAGGTGACGGATTGCTGGCAGCGGTATTTGCCCTGTCTCGGTAGTGGTTTCTTCTAGGTAGCGCTCTGCCGTCCAGTGCGAGAGCCACTGCAAATGTGCGGATAAAAAGTATGCCTTGAAGGATGGAGCCCCAAATCCATCACGATTGGAGGGTAATTGTAATTTGGACAACACCACCCTATGTCGGCCTGTGCCCCAAATTAGAGAGATAAGTAATGAGTCCCGAAAGAAGGACCGAGGAGGGATGACCGGGAGGTTAACAAAGTCATATAATAATCTGAGTACTATAATCATTTTAGCCAGGATCACTCGTCCAATTGGGGCCAAGGTGAACGTTTTCCAAAAGCCCACCGCCGCCCTTATTCCTGCCAGCGCCTTACGTGGTTTTCCTCATATATGTTGTTAGGAGAGTGATATAGTCTGATTCCTAAATATCGAGGACCATTCTCACTCCAGGCGATGCTTTGGTCCCCTATGGTAATGGTTGGGGGGGGCGAGGCCCAGGCTCAACGGGTAAATCGTGGATTTGCCCCAGTTTACTGTAAGTCCCAATGTGTCTGCGAATTCCGTTAATGTTGTCCCGATTGGAGTCAGGTCTGTGGTGATGTCGCGGATGTAAAGTAATAGATCGTCTGTGTTCAATAATACGCTGTGGACTGTTCCCGCTATTGGGATACCCCAGTTTTCTCCCTCCTTACATAGACGAATCGCTAGGGGCGCCACTGCGAGAGCAAACAGTATTGGGGAGAGGAGACACCCCTGCCGTGTGCCCCTCTGTACTGGAAAGTGGGCTGAAATGTATCATCCCAGTCGTACTGTCGAAGTGAGATTTGTGTACAATAGTCGTGTGTTTGGAGAGCTGCAAACATGTATAGCCATGTGAGAGTCTCAAAGGCCTTCTCCAGGTCCAGAACCAGTCACGCAGCCCTTGGATATTTGGCGCCCGCTCCGTCCTGGACATGAAACAGCCTACGCATGTTCGGAGATGTATTACTTCCTGGAACAAATCCGCATTGATCTGGGTGGATCAATAATGGAAGAATTTGAGTATTTTGGTTGCTAGTATCTTCCGCAGAATTTGACAGTCCACTGTCAGTAAAGTAATGGGTCTGTATGAGGCCAGGAGTTTTGGGTCCCGATTCGGTTTCGGAAATGTCACCAGGGTGGATTCTCTAAGTGATCCCAGGAGTTCGCCTCGCTCTAACGCGTCATCGTACATCTCCGCCAGGCCAGGTACCAGTAGGGTTGAGAAGGTATTATAATATTTTAGCGGAAAGCAGTCCATCCAGGGGCCTTGTTACGTGCCAAGGTCTGGATTGCTTGGGTTATGTCTGCAGACACAATTTTTGTGTCCAAGGGAGGCCTTGTCTGCTGCTGAGATGCCTGGTATACTTAAGGGACCTAGGAACTGTTCTATTGCCCTCTGGGTACTATGTGTCAGTTTTTTATAGTCCATGAGTAGTAGCTGTGAAACAGTGGTAGTATTTCTGCCTGTGAAAGGATTAGGTTCTCGTTGGTCCTATTATTTCATTGTTCAGGTGTCTGTCAAGTTTTAATCCGAGAAGAGTCAATGATATTTGGCGAGCAGTTGAGGGCTGTCAGTTGGTGCATCCATTTTGCAATGACTGGAGACTGTTTGTCAGGGGGGATGAGGAGGAATTCAGTTATGAGCGCATGCAGTTTCAGATAAATGAGTGTCAGCCAACTTTGTGCTTCTTGAAGCACTGGGTTGAGAGATCTGATGTCCTCTGGGGTGGAGATTTCAGATACAGTTGTGTGTCATCAGCATACATGTGATAAAGAATGTTGGACACTATCAGGACACTATCAGGATTTCAGTTAGAGATTCCATGAACAGGTTGAAGAGGTATGTGTAGGAGAGTAGGGTCTGCTTCCTATGGTCACCCCCACTTTTTGCTTTTGCTTTACTGGTTTTCGACTTAGATGTGGCTGTGGGCCTGCTAATCAGACCCACAGCCCAGATGCACTCTCTCTAAATCCACACCATGTACTCTAGGTACAACCACAATTGGCAATTGGTTCACCTTGTCAGCCCCTGTAGAAGTGTACCCTAGGTACTCAGGGCATAGGTGTAACCAAGGCCTACCAGGGGCTGCAGCATGTATTATGCCACCACTGGCTGGCCACTCAAACTGACACAACTGGCTGATCACTCAGCTGGGGCAAGGTCGTGTAATCACCCCTTGCTTAGGTATAGTATTACTATATATATTTTTTTTTTTAAATCTGTTTATTAGTACAGTATGTCGAGCAGCAACATGCATACAAGTCCATATATATACGAGCATATTAACCATTCTGGTGATACATACATGCTGTGCTCCGATTATAGAAAGAAACATAATGTAATAGATTTCCATTTTCATCTTCATTCTGCCTTAAACGAATAGTCCCAACTATACCCGATCCCTCCCTCCACCCACATGAATCCCACCCGACACTCTCTATACAGGTATATGATGTAAAAATCGACAAGTGGGCGACGCCCAATGCATTAACACATTAGAATTTAAACACACATAAGGCATGGCAGCATGTATTACGGGTCAGGGTCCTTCGCACCCCAACGCAGTGCACTGTGGGATGTATTCGTGTATGGGAGAGTGAAGTAGGGCTCAGCCCTACCATAAGTGGCTACTCACTCGCGTCCTCCTCATCGTCGGCATCGTCAGCCTCAAACGCCCCCACCATGGCGAACCAATCCAAGGAGATCGGAGTCCTCCTGAGCCCCCTACGTTCCTCTCTCTGTAGGGCCTCGCCCTCCGCCTTACCCCAGCGTACAACCTCCGCCCTCCACAGATCAGGGTCAGGTGGAGTAGACGACTTCCATCTGATTGTGATAGCGCGCTTCGCCAGTAACAGCGCCAGATCCGAGAAGCGCGTCGCCACGGACCTGGTGCGTGCTGATGGCCCCAGCCCCAGCAATGTATGTTCTAGCGTAGGGGACCTGGATAGAGCACCGGCCTGCTCAAGGGAGGTATGCACAGTGGACCAGAAATACCCCAGCTTAGGGCATTGCCATAACATATGTACCAGTGTAGCATCGTCTGTATCACATCTGGGGCAGTTGCTCTTGGATGCAGGGAACATCACATGGAGGCGGTGTGGTGTCAGGTAAGCTCTGTGCAGTAACATTAGTTGTATGAACTTGTATTTGGGGTTCCTAGCTACTTTTTTGGGGAACTGTAGTATGCGCCTCCACTCAGCGTCCCGCAACGGCCTCCCTATGTCTGTTTCCCACGCCGCCCTCAGTGGTATTAGTGTGAGTGCCCTACCCGCTTTAATGCTAGCCGTTAGCCATCTGGTCAGATGGCCACCCGTTCCCATGAGGTAGAGCATTGCGACGAGAGGGTTCGTACCAGGTTCCTGCCCGTCCGGTGACCACGTGCGTGTAAGATAATGGCGGAGGCCGGCGTATAGAAGAAAGGAGCCGTCGGGGATGCCCTGTTTGGTCCGGAAGTCCTCAAACGATAACAGGCGTCCCTCTGCATAGAGGTCTCCCACATGTGTGGCACCCGCATCATGCCATGGCCCCAGTAGGGTCGTCGTAAGGGTGCCTAGGCCCAGAGGTATTCCTAACAGAGGTACCGTGGGGGCATAAGGTGTCCCGGAGGACGTGTATTTTATTGCTTTCCGCCAGTACGTAACCGCCAGTTTGAGAAGCTGCGGGGCGTTTCTAGGTAGATCCGAGCCAGGTAGTAGCAAGGTGTGCACTCTCCCCTTAGCGTGGTCTTCCTTTGAAACATCAATCTCATGAAGATTACGGCCCGCCACCCAGTAAGCGAGCCATTGTAGCTGGCATGCATAATTATACGCCCTGAAGTCTGGCAAGCTCATACCTCCGGAATCAGAGGGAAGCTGTAATTTGGCCAGACTTATGCGCCGACGGCCATGACCCCATACAAGTTCGGTGAGGAGGGAATCGAGGGTCCGGAACGTCACCGCCGGGATCTGGAACGGCAGATTGGTGAAGTAATAGATGAGGCGGGGTAGCATCATCATCTTGGATATAGCCACCCTGCCTGGTATGGAGAGCGGCAATGTCAGCCAGAACTGAATTTGCGACTTCAGCGTCCTGATAGCCCTCCCTAAATTGCCATCTATCATCATGCCCGCCTCCCTATATATCTGTATCCCAAGATACCGGAAGGTGGTGTCCGCCATCTGGAAGGTGTGGGGGGCAAAAGGCAGGGGGGCCGACCCGTCCACTGCTGTAAAGGTGAACCCATAGGACTTAGATTCACTGATGGTGAGGCCAGAGATGTCTCTAAAATCCTCAAAAATCCTGGAAATCGGACTCAAGTCGCCCCTCAGGTTCCTAAAATATAATATGAGGTCATCCGCATATGCAGAAACTATGTGATCCGTACCATGTCGTCGTATACCATAGTGGGGGGCCATCAACCGAAGTCTACAAAGCAATGGTTCCAGGGCAAGGACGAAGAGGAGAGGGGAGAGCGGGCATCCCTGCCTGGTGCCCCGCGCTATAGCTATGGGGCCTGAAATTTGATGGGAGGTGCGCACCCTGGCCGTGGGGGTGGTATACAGCAATTTGACCCAAGCAAGGAATTCTGGCGGTATTCCGAAGCCCGCCAGTGTGGACAACATATAGTCCCACCTCAAGGAGTCGAACGCTTGTTTTAAGTCTAGAGATATGCAGCCCTCTGAGTCCGTGATCACATTCTCTCCTAGCATGAGCTGGGCCAGGCGCCTAAGGTTCATGGCCGTATTGCGGCCCGTTACAAAACCACACTGATCCGGGTGGACCAGTTGAGGCACATACTGAACGAGCCGGGACGCTAGTACCTTGCTCAATATTTTAGAATCCGTATTGAGAAGGGACAGGGGCCTGTAATCGGCCAGTTGTAGACCATCTTTGGCTGGCTTCAGGAGGGACGTGATCAACGCTTGCATGGATGATTGTGGTAGAGAAGATGTACGCAGAGCCTCCGAATAAATAGTATGCAATCGGGGCGCCAGTACATCAATAAATGTCGCGTAAAATTCAGCCGGGAGGCCATCTGTGCCAGGGGTCTTACCCCTCGGAAGGGCACGTATCGCCTGCCTTATTTCTGCTATTGAAACCGCACGTTTCAAGTCGTCTTGCTGGGTGGCAGTAAGTTGTGGTAGAGCTAAACCTTCCATGAAGGCCTCAAGGGCGGGTGCCGACATGGGCTGCGGGGGAGCGTACAGTGAAGTGTAATACTCCCGGAACGCCGTATTAATCCCTATTTGGGTAGTAGCCGGGTGGCCAGATTGATCCAAGACCCTCAAAATGGGTTGGCTGATCGGGGAGTCCCGCAATAGTCGGGCCAATAGGGGGCCGGCTCGGTCTGCTTGTGAGTGTTGCCTATTCGTAAATTCCCTGTAGTCCAGAAGCCGCAGGTCTTCCAGCAGCTCTGCGTGTCTAATATGTGCGTCTTGCAGTGGTGTAAAGGGAACATTGGTGCCCGCTGCCTCAGTCTCCAGGGACGCAAGTGAGCCCTCCACCTCTTTCAGTCGGCCAATCACCTCCCTTCTTCTCCCTACTTTAGTGGCCATGGCAGCCCCCCTAAGACAGACTTTGAAAGTGTCCCATTCTATCTGTCGGGAGCTGGCTGTGTGTGCATTTGTGGAAATAGTATTACTATATTTAACCTTATATATAGACAAACAGTAACCGATAAGTCACTCCTATGGCAGGCCATAACAATCCTGGAGGCAGAGTGATTGGTTATGTGTGAGATGGTGCTCTAGCATGAGCTGAGCCTGTCTGCAGCTTTCGGAACCATGTCTTTATATTGCCATACCATATACTATTAAGTGCTCGCGGTTAAATGCTAACTTTGGTTTGGCTTTATCTAAACATGTATTGTAAGGTGTCATACGCTTTGGAATACTACCCCCTCGCCAATTCTGGGAACGGGGGTAGCATTCCACCCTTCTAGAGGGAGAAGACATGTTAGTTCTGACTATCCCGGTTAAAGTTAACCAGAGCCCCAGCGTCACAAAATGGATGCTGCTGCCACAGACACAAGTCTGACCTCCTGCTGCTGGGAGTCCTTCCAGTCACGGAGGTTTGGACAATAGGTTTTCTGCCTGGAGAGGTGCGAGCACCACCCCAGACAGGACTTTGTGTATTGGGACAGGGAGGGCTGAATAGATTGAGACACTGCCTGAGGCACACTAGGTGCTTCATGCATACCCCAGTTCAAACCGGTTGCTGGGGCACTCCAGCCCCAGCTCTGGCGCGAAACTGGACAAAGGAAAGGGGGTGTAACCACCCCCCTTCTGGTCTCACCCATAGGAGGGACCTAGGAACGAATCCAGCCCCTTTTAGCTGTATAAAGGTAGGAGCTGTATCCCTAGACTTTAGATTTGATCCTGAACTGAAACTTGAACGAAACTCTGGACCTTCGACATTCTGCTGAAGCTGAAGACTGAAGAATCTCCCTTGTGGCCAAGGAGTGACCACCCTGGGCAAGCAGGCACCATCCAGCAAATCAACGGCTTGCTTTGTCAGCATTCCCGCCGGGACCCGAGCACAGAGCCTGACAAGACCCGGACTTCCAGACCTCTCTGACCCTCTCTTCACGTCTGCAGCATAGCTGAGATCCGTGGAGGCGACGAGACACGCGGGACTGGCCATCTTGAAAAGTCCACGACTTGCTAACTGTGCAGCTCCTGAGGTATCCTCGAAGCTGTGCACTGGGGATTAAGAAGCCCCAAATCCGAGCTCCACCTGCACCGAAGATCAGCACTCCACGAGTTCTGCGTGGGGCCCTTCTGCTTGTGTTCTGCTCAACGCGTTGTCCGGTTGCTGGCCCGTTGGCTAGTAGCCTCTGTGACGACAATCCTTTGAAACCAACTAGCTGATCTGGTTGCTCCAGACTGGCCCTTGCCTCCTTGCAAAGGTGAGCCACCTCAGACCTTGCTGGTCTGCATCAGAAACCTTCTTTGTATCCTGCGTGGGTTGCCTTTGCCAAGGCTTGTTGACTCCAATCCGGTGGTCGACCCCTCCATCTACGAGAACCGTCGTGGGACATCTCCTCTCCAGCATCTGGTCATCCTCGACGCCTCCTGGTCCGCGTGGCTGAAGAGACAAGCTTCACGACAGCACCCGATTGCTCCTCGACGTCGTCTGGTTCCTTCCTGGTTCCACCCGGTCACTGGCTAGGGACCCAGACTCTGTCCCCTCTGCTTTCAGGTCTTCTTCATCCTCGATCCACCCTTGGATTCGCCCGGACATCTTCCTCCTGGTCGCCTGCAGCATCTTTCTTCACAGGCTCCATAGACTTCAACGGCGAAACCCGACACATCTTCACACCTATGCACCCGCTTCCTGTGGGTGAGGTAACACGAGTACTTCGGTGCTCCCAAGGGTATTGACTATCCAAGTGTCTAGGTTTTTAGTTGTTTCCTTCTAGCTAGACCGGAAGTGTCCTGAATCCTTCTTTTTCTAAACTCTAAGTTCCCATTGACTTAACATTGACTCTCGCATGTGTGTAAAGGACACTGCACGCGCCGCCTGTGGGCCTCCTACTCCTAACCTAAGGTTCTGATAGTGTAGCCCCAGCGATTCTCCAGGCCCTAGGCCTTTCCTTTCCCGAGTCGTGGTTCTTATACCACTTACTTAGTATATGGTTTTACGCGCCCCTAGGGCCTAACTGTAAATTGTGCTATTTAAAGTGTTTCTAAGAGTAACTTGTTATGTGCTTTTGCCTCTGACCTCACAAAGAGTTCAGAGGAGTGTGTTAGTAAATAAATACATATATATTTTATATATATCCTCTGTGGTGTCCTTTCATTTGATATTCAAGGGGTTACATATGGTAAAACAGCTGGCTTTACACGCCCTCAAGAGTCTTTTAGCCTAAGACTGTTCTGTCCACGCTACCACTAGGATAGCTGGTCTATAAGGTTTACTTACAACCATCACCATAGGGGTTGTTTGGACTGGTGCAAGGTGTTCACTAGAATAGTGAACATCATATACCAGGCCAACTTCTCACATTGGTGTGCAGCGGTTGGGATTAGAGCTTGCTGTTGTTTTACCACTTGTAATCTTGAGATATCATTTGAAAGATCACATAGGTACCTGTAGGTACATATAAAAACAAGTCTTAGTATACTTAAGTTCTACTGAACTTAGCTGTTGTAGAGCCTGGGCCTAGCACACCCTGACTACAACTCCTAGACAGGTTCTGTAGGAAAACACATAGTGTAGGTAGGTGCAACACCCCACCTCACTAGAAAACATGTCTCAGACAGTGAACCCCAGTGGTTCTCTGCCTGCAGAAGTAGATCCCTTGAGGACTGCTTCAAGATGTGAAGCCTTAGCCTTCCAAGAATTGAGACAATTGTGTACTTCTAGAAGGCTACAACAGGGTTCACACCCTAGCATCAAGTTCCTGATTGAGCTCTTAGAAGAGTATGATGATCAACAGCCACCTAAGACAGGTGACACAGGTAGTGCAGATGAAGTCCTCCCCTCCTCAGATGACAATGCTTATACTCCAGTACCAGAAGAGGAAGAAGAAGAGGGGGTAGAAGGAGATGATTCTGATCTTGAGACAAACAGCCAGGTCCTAGTCAGAAGACTTAGTCAGGCTAACCTAAGCATACATGGGAGTCAGTATGGGCAGCCCTCATACAGACCCCCAAGTGGGCTTAACCAGAGGCAGTGAAGAGGAAGATCCCACTCCAGGGAATCTCTCCTATCTCATGCTTCAAATAGCTCTCATGGA